>NW_027268062.1:0-39430 GCF_963676685.1 Mytilus edulis
TATAACAATGAAAACAGTTTTTTTTTTCATATCTATGAAATTCATTGTTTCATGTGGGTCTCATTGGGGTCTAAGCGTGACGCGGGATTGCCGATTTTTGTTAAGCGTGACACTGGAAAGTCAAATTATTGTGTCGTGAAAACGGGAAATGAGGTCTAGCGGGACCCGGGAAATGACAAAAAATGAGAATTGCTTACATACATAGTGTAAGCGGGATACGGGAATCTGACAAAACAGTAAGCGGGATCTGGGATCGGAACACCTTTCATGATATGGTACTCAATGAATTGGTCCAGTTGTTTCTAATCCTTACATTCAAATGATATATATTTTTAACAAAGTTATCTAACAAATAGTCTGTTAATGCGTAGTTTTCTTTATTGGTACTTTTTTTCTGTGCCATTTGTGCATCCGTAGTAATTATCGTGAAAATGCGGATTTTTGTCATATCTGGTCCTGTTCCGATCCGTAGTTTAGACAACAATGTGCAATGGCGGCCAAAGAAAAATTCACGAGAATGAGTCCAAAAATGAAAACGTTTGACAAGAGATTGGGAATAAATATGACGCTTTTAATGCATTAAATGGATTAAACATAAACTAAAGCCAATTATGATTACTTTCTAAAGAAGTATCAAACTTATTTAGCTCAAAATCAAAATTTTCGCTCATGATAGACAAGTAGTACCGGAAAGAAAGAAAGTATATAATTTGGAAAGTTGCAAAAATAAACCACCAAACCTCTTTTTTTTAGAGAAGATTCGTTTCAATCTGTGAAATTCCGTAATAAAAAACATAGATTTCGAATTGTTTTATGATTTTGTGATTGCATTTTTTCCATGTCGAAATTGCCGATTGCAGATCATGTGGTGTTAGTTATGTCACAAGTGTCAGCTTGGGGTATTCGCATCCAAACAGTTATCAACCAAAGGGCAATTAACACCTATTTTATCACTCTTAATTGCCTCTATTGTCCAACTTGAAGGGATTACAATTAAAGGTGATATATTTTTATGATCATAATCAGGACTCAGATGAAAGTTCAAAATTTAGGACATGGATTTACAATATTGAAACAAGAAAAATAGCATCTTGAAAATAATTATAGCGTCGTGGAAATTATTATAGCATCAGGGGGATAAATATAGCGTTGCGGTACCGCGACCCTTAAACGGCTTGGGGAGAACACTGAGAACGGAAATAAAAAATTCGGCAATTTCTCCAATTGTAAAGGGAATAACTCTAGAAAGGTAAAAGTGACCCCACCCAAATTCAAACTTGATTTGTGTTTTTCGGTCATAAGCAAGTTGATTTAAAACAAAATTCATTAATCATTGAGACTATCTGAATTGGTTTATGTGATCTGCAAGACTGCTCAGAGTTGTGCAAATGTTCCACTCTGTAATGCCTTTCTTGAATTTGTGGAAAAAGGTAACCAAACTTTAAAATCCCATAAATGAGACAAAGAGATTCATAATTCATAATGAATGATTCCAGAAAATTGTGATTTACTAGCTTATTCTCCAATACATCTTTGCAAATCAAAATTTAGAGATATGAATCAATTTACCCAATAATTTTTCCTATATGAGGTAGAAATACTGCAAATACCACACATACTGCAATGATACACACATTCAATACCAAAACATGGCGCAAACTACAAAATAAAAGAAAATTAGAATAAAAATTAAAAAACTGAAAGAGCTAGATGGATAGACACAATTGTAATATACAAATATGGCGATACTGCAGATGACAGCAGATCTCATCACTTTTTAATCTGTGAAATTTGACTTCGAGATTCTGTCACACTTAAATTATTGATATTAAATAAAAATCATATTTTTAATGGATTTAAATGTGTTTTTTTGTGATGTCAACATTTTACATTGATAATATGTATATACAAAAATTACTATTTTACTACATCTTTTTTTTTAAAGAAGATTCAATTCAATAGCTGCGGGTCATTTATAGTAATGAGTATAGATCTCACTGTAAGTGCATTAAATTTGTAAACAAATTGTGTGTATTAAATCAAATTAATGTTGACTACTTTCATTGTGCTTTGAATTTAAAGATGTTCCTACTTCATAAAAATTCAATTAAACATCTATTCTACTGCTTGAATTTTTTTTTTATATAAAAACAAGAGTGCACACCCTGAAATGTCTCGCCTTCTTTACTAATCATTGATACAATGTTGATAGTCCTAAATATAAAGCTTTATTACAATGTCACATAAACTTAACATTAACCAAGAAAACTAAGCATTGACCAATGAACCATGAAAATGAGGTCAAGGTCAGATGAACCATGTCAGGCAGACATGTACAGCTAACAATTCTTCCATACAACAAATATAGTTGACCTATTGCTTATAGTTTAAGAAAAACAGATAAAAAAACAAAAACTGAACACTGAGCAATGAACCATGAAATTGAGGTCAAGGTCAAATAAAACCTGCACGACTGACATACAGATCATAAAATATTTCCATACACCAAATATAGTTGACCTATTGCATATAGTATTAGAAAAAAAGACCAAAACTCAAAAACTTAACTTTGACCACTGATCCATGAAATGAGGTCGAGGTCAAGTGAAAACTGTCTGACAGGCATGAGAACCTTGCAAGGTACGCACACACCAAATATAGTTATCCTAATACTTATAATAGGAGAGAATTTAACATTACAGTAAATCCTAACTTTTTTTCAAGTAGTCACTGAACCATGAAAATGAGGTCAAGGACATTGGACATGTGACTGACGGAAACTTCGTATCATGAGGCATCTAGATACAAAGTATGAAGCATCCAGGTCTTCCACCTTCTAAAATATAAAGCTTTTAAGAAGTTAATAGCGCCATAGCCGCCGCAGGATCACTATCCCTATGTCGAGCTTTCTGCAACAAAAGTTGCAGGCTCGACAAAAACCATGTTGTTCTATAAATAAACATCAACTTTTAATTATTATTTTTTTTAATTCTAATGTATACGATAGCTTACCCTGGCCAAACAGTGTTGTATATGGTATACAAAAGTTGTACTCTAAATATATACAATAGCAATGGGAAAACACACATCATCTGGAAGAATAAGCTAATTCTTGCCACAAATGCCAGGACATATGTGTCAGACATATTGTTCAATAAATTCTGTAAATAAAAGAGGAAAAACTAAATGTTAACTACAAAAAATCATTTGAATATCTATTTCAATTTTTTATTGGTAGTGTTATGGACACAACGTCACAAGAATTTACTCTGTAGTTAATTTAGGACAGAAACTATTGCAGTATTTCTTATATTTTATTTAATTCTATATTTGTGTCATACTGTTGTCTGATGGTAGTGTACTTAATTTCAGTGCGGCAGGTCATGGATTATATCCCAGGCCAGTTGAAAACAAACACCTGAAAATTGGTATTTATTGCTTCTCATTTAAGCATGTTGCATTTAGAAGTAAGAGCAAAGACTGGTCAGCTCAGAGTCACAATAATGTGTCTGGATAGAGTGACATGTCTTCCTGAAGACTGTTACCATGCAACCTAGAAAATGTAACCTCCAGCTCAGCATTTCAGTCGAGTGAAAAGCAGGGTCATATCACATGATCCTGTTCACGTCCTGAATATGCAGTTAATTTGCCACTAGGAATTTAACAGTCATCCACCCAACCATCAATCCATTTTAGTATTATTCCAGATGAAGTGTACATGTATACATAAAGATAATGACTTTAACAGCAACATAAACAAACTCTAATTAAGAAATTGTCAAGTAATATGTCAAACTCTAGTTTATTTCTTGTCACTAATATGGCCATATGATTTCATGTTTTACTTTTTAACATTAAAATTTAATGTTAGCATAAGCAATTATATATCCCACAATGTTCCATTGCTATAGTATGAATCTCTTTACTTACATCTTCTATACAGTCCTTTTCCATTGGAAAACTTATATAAAACATAACACCAACAAATATATAGGTAAAGGCCACTAATATATAGGCTATAATCAAATCTCTTATCTACAAAATACAGAGTAAAAGATGTAATACATGTAAACAGTTATGACAGATACTAACATATACAATTTCTTTGTTAAATTCTCTGTTGATAAATTGATATTATTTTGACACTAAAATTCCAACTCATGCAATGTTGGTAAACCGATTTTGCTATTATCTTAGGTCCCTTTTGAAGATTATGCTCTTTACATGTTTTGTACATCCTTGACTTTCAATTTTTTTTCCTTTGTGTTTCTGATATAGTTTAACCCAGAAAAGCTCTTTGGACACATAACACTATAACATGTTATTATCATTGACTAATTTAACAGCGATTCTACCATATTTCACTCTGATGAAATAAATCCAATGTAAACTGCAGGAACATAGCTCACAAACAATGTTGATCCAAGATGACTTAATATTATGATCATTTATAAGTCTTGCTGAATTGTGATCTCATTGAAGGGAGAAGATTGATGAATGAATAGGACAATGGCACAGAAAAGCAAATGGATGGATGAAAAAACTCTCACTATATTTATTGCCTTTCTTTACAATTGTGATGGGGACGATACACCATACTTACGTTATTTTCAGGGTATTTCTGATTTCTAACTATTGACACACAAGAGTTCTGTACAAAATAAGCTAAAGCTGCTATACCAGTCAATGCAGGAAAACTTCCCTTAAAATCTGAAAAAAAGATTATTATTTTCCAATGGCAAACTCAAAATTTAATCAGATAAAAAACAAGAATGATACCAATGGCAGACTCAAAATTTAATCAGATATAAAACAAGAACGATACATTTTTTTAAGCAGTATTTCCCAAATCTTTATAGATAGCAATACTAAATGCATGTAATGATTTTTGAATTTACAGGCTGCTTTACTCTTTTAAATGCAATAACAGTGTTGAATTTTAATCATACATCAAGTATTTTTTAATTCATTTTCAGTCGGTTATCAATTTCATTGGTATTCACGTTTAATATGTATGATTTTAGTAAAAGTAAATATCCCTTAAATACAAATTTCTGTCAGATTGGAGCTTTGGATAAAATCTTCATTTCATTTTCAAGTTATAGATATATTAAGTGGCCATCTCCTCACATACTGAACATCAAATTACATAAAGAGGTTTAATTCATCATTTCTTTGCTTTTTGTTTTGATTTAGGGTGAAATATACTCAATGTAAATGACATTCTATGAATCTGATCTTTGAGAGGTGAAAAGAACAATAAAGAGTACTATAAATAGAAGTTTCTTACCTGAGACATAAAACATCTGCTGCTCATCTCCAGTAAACTCTACATTTATACCCCATTTTGCAGCATTTATAATGACAAAGATTATCAAATATGTCACAGATAAGGTAGCTAAAATGTAAATATTTTAATACAAAGCTAAAAATAAATGTATTAATTGCAAAGGAATGAAAGCATCAATTACAGCTAAGTCATTGTAATATCATCTTGAACTTACAACCGCTTAAAATATGTATAGCAATACTAAATTTGATTATCTCCCCTTGAAAATGGACAGGAATTATATTCCAGTAAGTACATCTTCAAGTAGTTTTCTACAACTGTGTGAAGTTTCATCAATATCAATTCAAGCTGTTTAGGAGGAGTTATGCTCAAGAAAAACAATTACCACATATTACAATATTGAAAAAAAAAGGAAATTTAATTCTTTCCTTACATTTTTACCAGATGATCATATCACTTTAGGCACATCCTCGGATAGCATTATACAAATGTATAAAATTTCCATGATACACACATAGCTATCTAGGAGGATTTGTTTTTGAAAGAGACTATAACCACATATTGCAATACTGAAGTACTGTATATAAATTTGATTATCTTCCCTTCAACAAGTTGGACAGTTTTTGGCACATCATCATGTAGTATTCCACAATTTTTTTATTATTGTGTACAGTTTAATCAATATTTGTCTCGTCATTTAGGAAGAATTAGTCCTAATAAGGCACATGGATATAAGACGAACATGGTAATACCTATATACCACCCTCCCAATAATCAACATATTTGAGGGGGGTATAAAACTTGTTAAAAATATGTTAACTTACCTAAAGCATTGAACTTTGTGAAGAATGTAGGAGATTTAAAGTTGACTAGAGGTCCTAAGATGAGTATTAAGAAAAAAGGTACAGTATAAGAAACATTCCATATTTTATCAAAACTGTCTTCATGTGTATGAGATCCAGATGGATATGATGTATGATTCGTATCTGGATGATGGACATTGCACACTGAAATAAAAAGACGATACCTAAACTGAAATGATTTGTATAAATATATATGTAAACAAGCATTATGTGAGTATTGTATGGCAATACATAGTACCCTATGGGTTAAAAATTTGTTGTAATGGAACGATTCTAACTTAATCTATAGCTTGTCATGGTGTAAACTACATAAAATAATAAACAAACCTACCACTAAATTTTTCAAGCAGTTTAATAAAGAAAAGGAAAAAAAATCCAAAATGTCATTTATCTTAATGCAATGTCTTTTACAAACCTTTTAAAAAATGAGCAATTTCCTTTTGAACAGAAATCTAGTACATTGTATTTAAAAAGTATTTCACCAAAAATTTAATTATAGGGAAAGGACTTTAACTGAACAAGAAGAAAAGCTAAAATCGTACAAATCAAACTTGACCTGTAACTTGTAATATTTAAACATTACACCAAATGTCAAATCAATATCTCAAGCATGAAGAAAAAAGTCTGGAAAACTGATTTGCTTGACTGACAGATGGACACAGACAGACACTTGTGGTTCATGAGTGTTCTCATTAGTTGATTTTTCTGTTTGATTTGATTTATATAAAAAAGAAGATGTGGTATAATTGCCAATGAGACAACTCTCCAAAAGAGACCAAATGACACAGAAATTAACAACTATAGGTCATCGTCAGCCTTCAAACATAGGTCACTGTACGGCCTTCAACTATAGGTCACTGTACAGCCTTCAACAATGTGTAAAGCCATAATACACAAGTCATATTGGGGCACTTTATAGCTTGCTGCGAGCAAAGGCTCTCTATTGAAGGTTTTACTTTGACCTATAATGATTGACTTTTTACAAAATGTGACTTGGATGGAGAGTTATTTCATTGGCACTCATACCACATCTTATATATATTTCACATTGCAGAATACAGAAATTTCTATTTCCGTTTTAAAGTCAGCTGTTATGTCTAGAATAAAGGACTGTAAAAGTTAAATACAGAAAATATCATTAGAAAGTTTATGTCTTCTTCAAGTCATAAAAGTTTAGTAAGTACATAGTGCTAAAGAATTTCAGTTTTGTCTCCAAGAGATAAAGATTCAATTCCTGCTGTAGTTTGTAAGTCTGCTGGATAAAGTAGAATTTAACCAAATTCTGAGTCACATTGAGTCTACTTTAATATTAAACAATAGGCTCTTTAGAGCATGTGTTGCTCACCTAAATTAATGTGCATCTTTAACAAAGGACACTCTCAAACATTGTGGACTAGAATAGAATTCATAACAAAAATTTCTTTTTGTTGATCTTGTACTGCTGATGTTTTTTTTTCTGTTAACAAATTTTTAATTCATTATCTTAAAAACATACCAGATGCTCCGCAGGGCGCAGCTTTATATGACTACAGAGTTCGAACCCTGAACAGTTGAGGCAAGTATGGACACAACATTCAAGCTTGATACAGCTCTGAATTTGGATTGTGATTAAATAGTTGACACAACATAGGTTTCTGACACAGAATGAATGTGGTCTAAGAACTTAAACTTAAAAACTTCAAAATTTTAAATTGGACATTTACCTATTATGGTCCAATATCCAAAATCTAAATACATGGTTAGATTCAGCATATCAAAGAACCCCAAGAATTCAATTTTTGATGAAATCAAATAAAGTTCAATTTTGGACCCTTTAGACCTCAATGTGGACCAATTTGATAACCTGGGCCAAATATCAAAAATCTAAATACATGGTTAGATTCAGCATATATCAAAGAACCCCATATATTCAATTCGTGTTGAAATCGAACAAAGTTTAATTTTGGACCACGATTTGGACCAACTTGAAAACTGGGCCTATAATAAAAAATCTAAATACATATTTAGATTCAGCATATCAAAGAACCCCAAGGATTCAATTTTTGTTGATATTAAACAAAGTTTAATTTTGGACCAACTTGAAAACTGGCCCCATAAGCAAAAATCTTAATACATGTTTAGATTCAGCATATCATAGAACCCCAAGAATTCAATTTTTGTTGAAATCAAAGTTTAATTTTGGACCCCGATCTGGACAAACTTGAAAACTGGGCCCATAATTAAAAATCTAAGTACATGTTTAGATTCAGCATATCAAAGAACCCCAAGAATTCAATTTTTGTTGAAATAAAAAAAAGTTTAATTTTGGACCCAATTTGGACCAACTTGAAAACTGGGCCCATAATCAAAAATCTAAGTACATGCTTAGATTCAGCATATCAAAGAACTCCAAGAATTCAATTTTTGTTAAAATCAAACTAAGTTTAATTTTGGACCCTTTGGACCTTAATGTAGACCAATTTGAAAACGGGACCAAATATTAAGAATCTACATACATCGTGAGATTCTGCATATCAAAGAACCCCAATTATTCAATTTTTGATGAAATCAAACAAAGCTTAATTGTGGTCATAAACCTTGTGTTTAAATTTCACAGATTTCAATTCACTTAAACTAAAGTTATAGTGCGAAAACCATTGTGTCTTTGGACGACGACACCAAAGTCATACCAATATATGACCGCAAAATATTTTTGAGGTCGTATAAAAAAAACAAGAGAAAAGCTCACTTGACCCTTTGGGACAGCTGAGCTAAGCAATGAGATTTAAAGAACAGTTTTACTTAGCCTTCACACTCACAACATGTTCTTTTGGTAAAACTAAACAACTTATGTCCTCAAACACAGTTAATATGTTTTATTGAATACCTCACCTATATCTGTATTTGTATTATTCATGCTGCCAACATTTGAAGAATCATGTTCAGCTTTATCTGAAATTAATCATTTTGATATACTTATATATTTCTTTTCATGATAAAGGACAAGATATATGGGCAACATTATAAATTCAGAGAATTCTAATTTTAAACACTACTTAAAATAGACATGGAAAAAATATATTAATTTTAAAATTTGTTTGAATATTTAGAGCTATATAAATTGTGAATCCAACAAAATGCACCCATCCAAAATTAAACTAAACTAGAGGCTCTAAAGAGCCAGTGTCGCTCACCTTAGTCTATGTGCATATTAAACAAAGGACACAGATGGATTCATGACAAAATTGTGTTTTGGTGATGGTGATGTGTTTGTAGATATTACTTTACAGAACACTCTTGCTGTTAACAATATATCTATCTATAATGCACTTTGTCCAGTAGTTAGAGAGAAAAACATTTTGTAAAAATCTACCAAAATTTAACAAATTTATGAAAATTGTTAAAATTGACTATAAAGGGCAATAACTCCTTAAGGGGTCAATTGACCATTTTGCTCATGTTCACTTATTTGTAGATCTTACTTAGCTGAACACTATTGCTGTGTTAAGTTTATCTCTATCTATAAGAATATTCTAGATAATAAGCAAAAACAGCAAAATTTCCTTAAAATTACCAATTCAGGGGCGGCAACCCAACAACCGGTTGTCCTATTCATCTGAAAATTTCAGGGCAGATATGGATTGACTTGATAAACAATTTGACCCATGTCAGATTTGCTCTTAATGCTTCAGTTTCAGAGTTATAAGCCAAAATCTACATTTTACCCCTATGTTCTATTTTTAGCCATGGCAGCCATCTTGGTTGGCTGGCCAAGTCATCGGATACATTTTTTGAACTAGATACCCCAATGATGATTGTGGCAAAGTTTGGTTAAATTTGGCCCAGTAGTTTCAGAGGAGAAAATTTTTGTAAAAGTTAACAGACGACGCCGGGCGACGACGACAGACGCCAAGTGATGAGAAAAGCTCACTTGGCCTTTTGGGCCAGGTGAGCTAAAAAAGACTCAGTTATCTTATGCAATTACTCAAAGAATTGAATTATCAAGTCATAATGCTTATGGTTTCAAAATTGAAAGGAAATTTAAGAAAGCAAACAGGAATTTGTTTCTGATCACTCAACAAAATCTATCTGCTGTTTTAGTTTTTTCTTTTACTTCATTTTGCCCTTTGCTATGATTTTCCTATACCCCAGTGGAGTAATTGTTTTCTGTATATCTTACTGGATTTTGATAAAGACACTTGTCTGTTGTTTAAAACTATAAAGATGATTTCTAGACATCTTCTCTATTTTTGTGTTGTTGGCTTGCTGTCTCATCACCATATTAACACCCCTCCAGAATTATTAATGAACTTTTAATTTTGATAACTTGCTGTATTAGGCCTAATACATTTTTTAAACAAGTTGCAGTCTCATGAATGTCTATTCTACAATAAACACTTTTGCAAATTTTATATCAAATCTTGCTAGTTATACTTACGCCAAATAAATAACACAACATTGTAGAGAAAGTTTGACATGAGTATCCAATAAACAATAGAACCTCCAAGTAGAGTTAGAAGTGAGGAACCCACAGCTAGGTACTGTGCCCACTTCCCTAAATAATGTTTACATACATCAGAAAATTCTACCAACTGTCCATCTACAGCTGAAAAATAGAAAAAAAGATGAATGCTAATTACAGTTAAAAATTCCTTACAATATTAAATAGTACTGAAATTAAGATTTCTACATATTAGAAGATTCATGACTTTAGAATGAAAGACACTTTTAAAATCTTTGAAATTGTATGAAAAAGAAATAACTTGAATTCATGCATCAAAATTGACATAAAGAGTCTAATATATTGCATATCATTTTAAATCTTTTAATTCAATGGCAAGAATCAATTATATTTATCTGCGGGTATGTTGAAATAAGATGGGTATAAAAGGGCTTAAGGTTCTAGAATGAGCTCAATATCTCCTAATTAAAAATATGAGTAACAAGAATGTGTCCATAGTACACGGTTGCCCCAATCGCATTATCATTTTCTATGTTCAGTAGACCGTGAAATTGGGGTCAAAACTCTATTTTGAAATTAAAATTAGAAAGATCGCATCATAGGGAACATGCATGTATGTGTACTAAGTTTCAAGTTGATTCAACTTCAACTTTACCAAAAACTTTAAATTGAAGCAGGACAGACGGATGGACGACCTAACGAATGGATGGACGCACAGACCAGAAAACATAATGCCCATAACTGAGGCATAAATATATGCTTTTCTTCATGGAAAAGAGAATACAAATGTATAAATTTATGCCAATCTTTTTCCATTAAATGTCTGTGAGCAGTCTTAAAATTTGAAAACCTAGCAGTTTAAATTTCTCATATACCTACAAATGATTTTTATTCATAAAGTTCATGACTTCTTATAGTTTTGGGGCAAACAATGCCTTAAATGCACCCCTATTGCAGAAATTGATTTCAGAAGCATTTAACAAGGAACAGGGATGAGTGGTGGGAATGCAAAGGATAAAACTGTGCTGCCATGTTTTGTGTTAGTTTATATTTTGTACATGTATTACCAATTTTGTTTACTGAAAAAAATATATATACATAAAAAAACATCTTAAATTAATTTTTTGCTGAGATCAAGCAGCCAATGACTGACTTACTACACCTTTGCTACCCTTCCTAGAGTAGGAATAGGAACATATTTTGTTCTTGCTTTGTAAGTCTACCAAAGAACATTTTCAATATGTTTTTAATTCAGTACATGTACTACATAAAATGCACCTTAAAGCACTATTTCTATTTACCAAACTACACAATTTTATTATTATTTGTTTGTTTGGGTTTTTTATGGTTTTTTTCTTGCTTGTTTGCTGCAGCATTTTTGTTATGCATAAACCCAGTAATCTTTTAACATTTCATCTCCTTCATATTAAATAATGGACAAATTAATGTATTCAAATTCTGATGTCTTCCATCCTAATAAATGAATGTATACAGTATTGGCATCATTAAACCAGATGCTCCGCAGGGCGCAGCTTTATACGACCGCAGAGGTTGAACGCTGAACGGTTGGGGCAAGTATGGACACAACATTCAAGCTGGATTCAGCTCTAAATTTGAATTGTGATTAAATAGTTGACACAGCATAGGTTTCTGACACAGAATGAATGTGGTCTAATGAACCTTAAAATATTTTTTTTGCCTTTGAGCAATTCACTATGCTGTTGAATATTAATCCTTTCAAAAAAATGTTTGAAGAAATTTTCTTTTTATTTATGAAATCTGAAATGAGAAAAATTTGTTATCACTGAATGGTAAAGATTGTTTTAGTTGGTAGTAAAAGTGAATATACATTGTATATTGTATAAAACAATGATTTAAGTTGATTCAACTACTATTCTGGACAAAGAAAGATAACTCCAATTGAAAATTTCTTGCTATTGCACAATATTGTGCAAATAGATATTTCTTGCTATTGTGCAATACTGTGCAATTGAAAATATTTGCTATTGCACAATACTGTGCAATTGAAGATTTCTTGCTATTGCGCAATACTGTGCAATTGAAAATTTCTTGCTATTGCACAATACTGTGCAATTGAAGATTTCTTGCTATTGCTGAATACTGTGCAATTGAAAATTTCTTGCTATTGCACAATACTTAATATAATAATTTTGGATCCTGATTTGAACCAACTTGAAAACTGGGTCCATAATCAAAAATCTCAAGTACATGTTTAGATTCAGCTTATCAAAAAAGCCCAAGAATTCAATTTTTGTTAAAATCAAACTTAGTTTAATTTTGGACCCTTTGGACTTTAATGTAGACCAATTTGAAAACGGGACAAAAATTAAGAACTTACATACACAGTTAGATTTGGCATATCAAAGAACCCCAATTATTCAATTTTTGATGAAATCAAACAAAGTTTAATTTTGACCCCGATTTGGACCAACTTGAAAACTGGGCCAATAATCACAAAATCTAAGTACATTTTTAGATTCAGCATATCAAAGAACCCCAATTATTCAATTTTTGATGAAATCAAACAAAGTTCAATTTTGGACCCTTTGGGCCCCTTATTCCTAAACTGTTGGGACCAAACCTCCCAAAATCAAACCCAACCTTCCTTTTATAGTCATAAACCTTGTGTTTAAATTTCATAGATTTCTATTTACTTATACTAAAGTTATGGTGCGAAAAACCAAGAATAATGCTTATTTCGGCCCCATTTTGGCCCCTAATTCCTAAACTGTTGGGACCTCAACTCCCAAAATCAATCCCAACCTTCCTTTTGTGGTCACAAACCTTGTGTTCAAATTTCATTGATTTCTATATACTTATACTAAAGTTATGGTGCGAAAACCAAGAATAATGCTTATTTGGGATCTTTTTTGGCCCCTAATTCCTAAACTGTTGGAAACAAAACTCCCAAAATCAATCCCAACCTTCCTTTTGTGGTCATAAACCTGTGTCAAAATTTCATAGATTTCTATTTACTTAAACTAAAGTTATAGTGCGAAAACCAAGAATATGCTTATTTCAATTTTTGCGGTCGTATAAAAATATGTCTGGACCAATCAGACAATTCTTAACAGTGACATTGCAATAATTTAACACCATTTCTGAATTGTTCTATTACAACTCTGCAGATAGAACACTTTACTGAGTAAAAAGGTATTAATTGAGGATATATATGAAGCTCATAATCATGTCATGAATATCCACTTTTTTGGACCCTTATCTTATTGCTGATCTTGATAGCAGATCTACAGTCTTCAAAAGTATGTTAAAGAACTTAATTGTATAGCAATATCAAAACAAAGCTTAGACTTTAGAGGAACTCTCCAATCATTGACTAACAATGTGATAAAAAAAGTGTGAAAAAATTTACTGAGAACTGATTTTTTTTTTTATATAGTTTTACTTACAATATTCTTGTGAAGTTTTGAGTATTCTGTAACTAGTGTAAAGGTTAATCCCCGCCATGAATACTAACAATGGAATACCTGTGGCAAACCCAGCCTGAAAATCAAGAAGTTATCTTACATAACAGAAAAAAAGTGTGAACTAATTTTTTAATTGATGAAGAATATTACATTCCTTTAGTAATTGCATATCAAAATATTAGAGAAAATAATGCAATAAACACAAAAATGTATGTAACATAAATAAAGACATTTTTTCACTAATTTCCATAAGATATCATTTGAAAATTGTTAAATACAAACATGAGACATTAAAGAATGACTCTTTTGGTAAATTTAAAGAACTTATTCCTATTTTGCCTTTTCTGCCATTCTAAAGCAAAAAGAAACCTTTCCATATCATCTGAGGGCTAATTTCAAGGTTGACAATGTTCAACTAAAGCAAACTCAAACTAGTAAAAACATTAACTGTTGTCACAGAAATATGGTTCTCTATTTGCAATTTTGATGGTACAATATAAAAGTTAAAATAAAAGAAGCAATAATTAAACATGAAACATTCAATGTGAATAATAAATAGTTGCAAAAAATGTGGCAAGATTGTATTATTTGAGTAAATGACTTGTGGCAAAAACATATTCAATTTTGGGGCAATGGATATTTCCCAATTTAGCATGCTTAATTAAGTGCCTTCATCCAATTCCTCTTATATCTTACCTGTCTTATAGCCCAAGGCATACTTAGCAGTGAGGTTCCCATCATTGTGTTCCATAGAGAAAATCTGTCAAAACATATCACTCATCTAATAATCAATACTATTTTATTAAGCTTTTTTTATTCTTATGTATAGAATAAGTGGCCATATTTTCCTTTGGAGGTCCCAACTCATATAGAAATATACTCAATTAACAACCTGTTTTCATTATATGCTAATGGCATCACCATTTGATGTCTGGTGATGAGAAGTCTCATTAGACATCATACCACATCTTCTTTTTTTTAATCCTAACCCTAACCGATTCCTAAGCATATAACACCCTGGCCAAAAAATCTAACAGTAACTGTCAACCAATCTTGCAAGTATGGTTTTGAGAAATGATGACAAATAGATAATTCTAATATGACGTGCCTTTTCGCTTCATGAATAAACCCATGCTCTAAATCCAATAAATTTGTTTTGCACATGCATATATTTAATTCTGCAGAAAAATGAATTTTATCAAATTGGCATGCATTTAATATATTTTATTAACTTAAAACACTTCCAAACTCTTAAATGATGCACATGTTGTTACTAATTCATTTATTATGACTGTAATGTGTTGCATTCCGAAATTGACATATTTGACCTAGATACGACAACTGTTCATGCTGCCTGTTCAAAAACTCCTCCCTCTGAAAATCACAGACACCCTTGTAGATTTCGAAAAAGAGCAGGCTAATGTCGTTACAAAGTAGCACTTGCACCAACAAAGTGGAAAGGGATTAATATAAGTTGTAATAACTTGTTTTCCAATCCACTGGAAATAAATACGTTTAAACTAACACTAACTATAATAATTCAGCAAAGATTAAAGAAAAGAAGGCAGAATATGTTTTACTTGTCTTCAATGTCCCTTTATACAATATGTCTTGTTACAATGTGTCTTTATTCAATGTGTCTTTATGCCATCATTCAACAATACTGTGGTTTAAAAACACTAACCCGTCTTAGTGAAAATTATTTTTTGTATTCAAGTGTTCTAAGTTAATAATGATCAATGTAACTAATGACAGCATTGCAAACCTGTAAATGATTCATACTAACAATTCAGCTTTAGACATGTCCAAAAATGTTCTGAATTGATTATACATAGAACTAAATAATAAAAAAAAAAGGAAGAATGTGTATGAGGACACAAATGCTCTCAGCTCAAGCTTTGTAATTTTTGGTTAAAGGGGCATAACTCTAGAACAGTAAATGACTAACAACCCAAGTTTAGACTCTGTCTGGGTGTTTCTCAGCAATGTGTATGAGTTTCATAAAATTTGAATGAGACAAACTTAAGTTAAATTGTTGAAGACAAATAAGTTTGCAATTTTTCGTGGTAATAAAGGGGAATAGAATGGTAAGTGTTTCACTAACCAAATTTGAACTCTGTCTGCAAGTTTTGATTCTTAGAATTGTGAATGAGTTTCTTAAAATTTCCAGAAACAAAAATTGGACAGATGGACAGATTGATGGACAGATAAGGGTAACACTTAATGCCCCTGCTGCCTTCGGCAGAGGCATAAAGGGCTAATATGATTAAACCAAGGTAATCGAATATTAAAAACTTACATTGTAACAATACTACTTTGCTCTCCAGGAATTGGTTTGAAAACATAATTGATAAATACTTGTGGAACAACATGGTCTGGCATAAGCTAAAAAATCATACAAATAAACAGAAGGTTATTACCGGTATACATTAAGCAATAACTTAGAAGTATGTCCTATACAATCAAACAATGCTAAATCGAATCTGTAAAGTCACTTAAAAGTCAATCTTATTAAAATAAGTTCACCTGACTTGCTCCTCGATTTTTTATATGTTCACAGTTGCCGTGTGTGACAATATGTCATTTCTATATACTATAAATAATTTTAAAGATTTAGAAATTGTTTTGTAAATGTTGGAAATAACATGGGCTGGCTAAATAACTGATTGATAGACAGGTGTCAGATCATCTGTTTACAAAATTAACATTCAATATGAAAATAAAGGGCTGCCTCAAAATAAACACTCCCAAATATATACAATAACAAATTATGGCAACTAAATAGAAAAATTAAAAGGCTTCATATATTTACAGCTCTATAAAGAATAACAAAAATATATATGTATACATACAAAGTTGCTACTGCCATGAGGTGCCAGTCTGTTATAGTATTTATATCTACTGATAACAGCAGACGCTCTTTCATCTTCATGGCTTCCTGAATTGGGATTATTGATAGATGCATAATTCACTGGTTGTCTGGAAGTAAATAAGTTTTTCATATTTATAATTCACATTATATAAATGCTAAACTGTTTATATTTACGCTTACACATACTGGTATCAATATCTAAATCAATTTATCATTTGGTTCTAATTCAAAACACAGATAATTCCTACCACAATTTAATTGTTAGTGCTTTTATCACAGCATTGCAAATTTAATAAACTTAATGCAAAATTTGTGAAAACTCACTTCTATAAAAGTAAATAAATCAACAGATAAATAATCTATGTGTGATATCAACAGTATTACAAGTAGTTACCGACAAACTTCATTATCTATGTGTGATATCAAACAGTATTACAAGTAGTTACCGACAAACTTCATTATCTATGTGTGATATCAAACAGTATTACAAGTAGTTACCGACAAACTTCATTATCTATGTGTGATATCAAACAGTATTACAAATGTTAAAGACAAACTTCATTATCTATGTGTGATATCAAACAGTATTACAAGTAGTTACCGACAAACTTCATTATCTATGTGTGATATCAAACAGTATTACAAATGTTAAAGACAAACTTCATTATCTATGTGTGATATCAAACAGTATTACAAGTAGTAACCGACAAACTTCATTATCTATGTGTGATATCAAACAGTATTACAAGTAGTTACCGACAAACTTCACTATCTATGTGTGATATCAAACAGTATTACAAGTAGTTACCGACAAACTTCATTATCTATGTGTGATATCAAACAGTATTACAAATGTTAAAGACAAACTTCATTATCTATGTGTGATATCAAACAGTATTACAAGTAGTAACCGACAAACTTCAATATCTATGTGTGATATCAAACAGTATTACAAGTAGTAACCGACAAACTTCACTATCTATGTGTGATATCAAACAGTATTACAAGTAGTTACCGACAAACTTCATTATCTATGTGTGATATCAAACAGTATTACAAGTAGTTACCGACAAACTTCACTATCTATGTGTGATATCAAACAGTATTACAAGTAGTTACCGACAAACTTCATTACCTATGTGTGATATCAAACAGTATTACAAGTAGTTACCGACAAACTTCACTATCTATGTGTGATATCAAACAGTATTACAAGTAGTAACCGACAAACTTCACTATCTATGTGTGATATCAAACAGTATTACAAGTAGTTACCGACAAACTTCACTATCTATGTGTGATATCAAACAGTATTACAAGTAGTTACCGACAAACTTCACTATCTATGTGTGATATCAAACAGTATTACAAGTAGTTACCGACAAACTTCATTATCTATGTGTGATATCAAACAGTATTACAAGTAGTTACCAACAAACTTCACTATCTATGTGTGATATCAAACAGTATTACAAGTAGTTACCGACAAACTTCACTATCTATGTGTGATATCAAACAGTATTACAAGTAGTTACCGACAAACTTCACTATCTATGTGTGATATCAAACAGTATTACAAGTAGTTACCGACAAACTTCACTATCTATGTGTGATATCAAACAGTATTACAAGTAGTTACCGACAAACTTCATTATCTATGTGTGATATCAAACAGTATTACAAGTAGTTACCGACTAACTTCATTATCTATGTGTGATATCAAACAGTATTACAAGTAGTTACCGACTAACTTCATTATCTATGTATGATATCAAACAGTATTACAAGTAGTTACCGACAAACTTCATTACCTATGTGTGATATCAAACAGTATTACAAGTAGTTACCGACAAACTTAATTATCTATGTGTGATATCAAACAGTTTTACAAGTAGTTACCGACAAACTTAATTATCTATGTGTGATATCAAACAGTATTACAAGTAGTTACCGACAAACTTAATTATCTATGTGTGATATCAAACAGTATTACAAGTAGTTACCGACAAACTTCACTATCTATGTGTGATATCAAACAGTATTACAAGTAGTTACCGACAAACTTCACTATCTATGTGTGATATCAAACAGTATTACAAGTAGTTACCGACAAACTTCATTATCTATGTGTGATATCAAACAGTATTACAAGTAGTTACCGACAAACTTTATTATCTATGTGTGATATCAAACAGTATTACAAGTAGTTACCGACAAACTTAATTATCTATGTGTGATATCAAACAGTATTACAAGTAGTTACCGACTAACTTCACCACTCCTGTCACTCATATTTCTGCTTTGTTAAAAATATTTGTAATGTTTCACAATTGTATAAAATATCGGTTTCCTTTTCTCTCTATGAAATAATCCACCATTTTTGTTGTTAATCAGCTTTTTATATTTAGTTACATATTGTCCTTGCAACATTAATTAGATTATGATAACATTTTTTTTTACAATTTCTCACTATCTAATATATATAGAAAATTGGTTATCATGCAAGTTCAAAATTTTGTTTATAATTTTATCTTTGCAAATTATTTGTATTATGTCAAAAATACTAATCTGATGACATATAATACACTGACATATATCTTGTGTATTGATACTAACTAATGGGTTATCAGAGACTGATACCAAGGGGAGATAACACATGATCTTGACCATTAATTTTAAAACTCTCTTATTTGTTTGTTACTACAGACCTGATAGTAGTGAAGGATAAAGCTTAGCAGGGAATGCATGCAAAAATCTTTATGTATTTCAGAAATATACCTTGTTCTTTGTTGTGATGCTTCTTTTTCAGCACTCTTTTTGGGTATTGGTTTTGATCTGAAATATAAACAAAATTAATCAAATATTTAAGTTACAGATAAACAGTGAAAAATGTTCACTAAAAAGTCAGCAATCTTAAATTGAATCCTAGAATATCTATAAGCTCATTAATGAAAACCATGCAACCACAAAGTTCTTTTTTTTTTGCAATAAATTCCAATCTGATAAAAATATTTAAGAGCATGATGAATATAAGTAAAAAACAATGTCAATCAGCTGCATTTTAATAAAATTTGAAGATGTATTAAATGAATCATGTTATGTAATAGAAAATTTCACCTGCAATAGGACAAGTATACTGTAGACGAAACTGCTTTTACTTTTTATGTCCCTTTTGGTGATGTAGCCCTCACTTTTTAAGGTATTTAAATTAAAAAAAAAAGATGATGTAGTATGATTTCCAATAAGACAACTCTCCAACAGAGAACAAATAAAATAGAATTTTACAACTATAGTTTAAGGCCTTCACAAAAACAAACCAAAAGCATATTAACCATTCCTGACTTCAGGTTTCAGGTTTGAGACATTCCTGATGTGATGAAGGTAAACCTGAAAAGAACTTTGGATACAAAAAAACTAGAGGCTCTAAAAAGAGCCTGTGTCGCTCACCTTGGTCTATGTGCATATTATTAAGGTGATGTGTTTGTAGATCTTACTTTACAGAACCTTCTTGCTACTTACAATTTTCTCTATCTATAATAAACTTGGCCCTTTAGATACAGAGGAAAATATTTTGTAAAAATTTACAAAAATTTACCAAATTAATGAAAATTGTTAAAAATTTACTATAAAGGGCAATAACTTCTTAAGGGGTCAAATGACCATTTTGGTCATGTTGACTTATTTGTAGATCTTACTTTGCTAAACATCATTGCTATTTACAGTTTATCTCTATCTATAATAGTATTCAAGGTAATAACCAAAAACGGCAAAATTTCTTTAAAAATTACCAATTGTGGGGCAGCAACCCAACAACCAGTTGTCCAATTCATCTTAAAATTTCAGGGCAGATAAATATTGACTTGATAAACAATTTAACTCCCTGTCAGATTTGCTCTAAATGCTTTGGTTTCAGAGTTATATAAGCCAAAATCTACATTTTACCCCTCTGTTCTACTTTTAGTCATGGCAGCCATCTTGGTTGGTTGGCCAGGTCACCGGACACATTTTTTAAAACTAGATACCCTAATGATGATTATGGCCAAGTTTAGTTAAATTTGGCCTGGTAGTTTCAAAGGAGAAGATTTTTGCAAAAGTTAAGGACGACGGACGACGACGACAGATGACGGACACCAAGTGATGTTTTTGCTTCATTGAAATTTCAACTGTGCTTCTTGTTTTATAACTATTCTTTAATAATTTTAATGTTTTTTAGAGGGACATTTTTCTGATCTCATTTCAAGAATTTTTTTTATAGAATCTCTTGTAAAGCATTTCAAGAAAATCATCAAAACTTTTGCCTGAAGTGTCAACTGAGGATTGAACACGATGACTATTAAGAGAGGGAAAAAATACCAATGGACCAATCAAAGATTCTCAGTCCAACAAATTTCAAATGGCACAAGAATTGAACTAAGATCATTAACTGTATGAACTTGCTTCCGTTAAAAAATAATTATCACAGAGATATTTTCATTTTTAAAATTCTAAAAAAACATGTGTAGGTCATCTGAGGTACTTCCAACAATCAAAGAGATTGAAATTACTCATAGAAAAATTGGAAGAATTATCATATGTGAATAATTTAAAATCATATTCCTTAACTCTTCTATTAAAAAGGTTGGTGATAGACACAAAAAACTTAATATGCACCATTATATTTATAAGTTTAAAAAGATAATCCTTTTTTCTAGTTAATCAAATGTGCTAAACGTTTGTGAAAGAAAAAGGTCACTAAATTTTCATAACAATTTCAAGTTTTAATTTGAGAGTTTTTGAAACAAAAGAAATTTTCAAATAAAGATTCAACTAAGAAATATTATCAATAAAATTACACAGAATACAACCTTTGACCAACAGATTAAGATATTTAAGATTAAATTCTTTGTCCACCAAATTCACTTGTGCATGGTTGCTTTTGGAGTATTTCTATGTTCAACATATGTTACTAACCGGTATTCATTATTATACTCTTTTTCTAATTCCTCTTAGGGTTGTTTATTAAGTTTAATAAAAAGATGAATGGTTGTAGTGTGGCGGAGGCATTTCATTTTCATATTTTTATTAGAAAGGTTTATTCTATTGCCCAAATATGGAATCAGTTCTCAATATTGATGCAAATTCTTTTTATTTTCAATTTAAAATGGTGCACTGATTTGTTATTTATTTTTTGGGGAATGTCTTCATGGGACACAGATGGTGCCCCCAGCTTGCATATCATATAAAGTTATAAAGGGACATAAGAAGAATGATAAATGTGACACTACCCAAATTTGTACTTGATCTGAGTTTTGTGGTAATAAGTACATGTGTATAAGTCTAGTAACTTGGGTTTAGGATAACTTAAGTAAGAGAACTGAAATGCAAAATGCAGCAATTTCTATGTTTTTAAATTGTTAATTTTAATTAATTAATTAATTAATTAACTTAATTTCAAGACTAACAATGCCTTGAGGCATCCCAGTAGCCAGGCTGAATAATGCGTTGAGGCATCTTAATGAGGTACATGTATTTTTGCTCCACAAATTAGGCTTCATTATATCTTATTAATCTCCACAAGATTATATTAGATATAAAGGGTATATCAGTAAATAGACACATTCCCCATTTCCATTCTCAATTTTATATTACTTAAAAAAACATATGATCTGACCATAATATTGAATTGATCCTATTCAAAATTATCATCTCCTGACTTTTTCAACTATCAGTGGTGATCAAGAGGGGAGAGTTCCAAGGTTGGAATCCCCTTTCTTTTTGAGGATCAATGCATTTGAAAGGGAACATGAAGTTGGAACCCCCTTTATCCCTTTATCCTGGGTTTGAACCCCCTTTCCCCCTTTGGAATGGCTGTCCATGAACCGCCCCTAGTTTGCTTATTCTTTACTATTTCCATCAATTTTCAAAATGGCTTATAAAAATCTGGTGTTCTTTTAAGAAAGCTGACAAAGGAAAATCTTGAGTAGGGGTGTAAACAAATAATTTTTGAGGAACATATTTGCCTTGTCTGACTTGAGGCAGAGGGTCCTTCTTCTTTGTGCTGCAAATTCTCAGAATTTGATGATGAAAGTAAAGTTCGTATTTCGTCGTCTGGGCTGTTTACGGACATGTGACGATTTCTATCCATTTTAAAACGAAGTAAAAGTCAGTTTGTGAACTTTGATAACTTTGTCATCTTGATGACATATCGGTGTCAAGGAAAACGTCAAATATTATCGAAAAATATAAACATTAGAGGAGTGCCGAGTAACACACGTCACATCCGCTCGTGATTAATTTCATTTTCGATTTCAGCAATCCTTAACTTAGTCAACATTTCTGCTGTTCATTCAAACAACGTGGCATAGAAACACTGTTAAAACATTAGACCTTTTATAACTGAATTGGATTGACAAAAGTGTACATTCAGGAATGGCATTGAAAAGAATAAATAAAGAACTTCAGGATCTAAGAAAAGACCCTCCTGCACAATGTTCAGCAGGTCCAGTAGGAGATGATTTGTTTCACTGGCAAGCTACAATAATGGGGCCTCCGGACAGTCCTTATCAAGATGGAATATTCTTTCTGACAATTCACTTTCCAACTGACTATCCGTTTAAGCCACCTAAGTTGAGCTTTACAACAAAAATTTACCACCCTAATATAAACAGTAATGGCAGCATTTGTTTGGATATACTTAGATCACAGTGGTCACCAGCACTTACTATTTCTAAAGTACTATTATCAATTTGTTCATTACTCACAGATCCAAATCCTGATGATCCATTGGTGCCAGAAATTGCAAATGTGTACAAGACAAACAAAGAAAAGTACAGGAAACATGCAGAAGAATGGACTAAAAAATATGCACATTAAACTGATCATGTAATCCTGAAAGTGTTAGATTTCATATTGTTATAACCTTTGTTTTGACATTAAGTATTGTAACTGTGTTAATGTTTTAAAAAAGACTATCATTCACAGATGGTCACTTATATTAGACAGTCATGTTTGTAGATCCTAGTAAATGACAATAGTATAGTGAACGCTCGAGAGAATGTGCGATATTGCATAAAGATATTATTCCAAAATGTCTTAAAACTGGGAACAGTTTATCTAACAATGTCTAACAAAATTTATTATGAAATTCTATAAAAACATTGCTTCAATTAATTAGTTCAATGTATGTACATGTATACATACATTTAAAAATAAATATTTTTTTTGGTTTGAAATAAAATTTTAATATGATTGTGGTTATCTACATCTATATGTACATGTATATCATGCTTAATATACATGTACATGTACAAGTAGATATTTTTTCTTAAGCATGACAAAAGATTCAAGAAAATTCAGGTTAAAATAGATAATGCATCAAATAGATGCCTTGCTATGGATACTACAAATGTAGACTCCTTGTACATATCATTTATCAAATTAACAAGTAATTTAGAATAAATTAAATAACACATGTATTAAATATATGTACATTATAACAATACATTAATGTCTTTATATTTCAAAGTTCAAATGTACAACATGTACAATGTATGCAAATGCATAGTTGTCTAATTAGCAACCATACCACATTTCATAAGTTTTATACACACAATTTTCCGTTTTATTTATTTCATTTGTGGTGTTACAATGTAGCATGTTGGTTCTATTGCAACATGTACATGTAAAACTGGTAACATTAAGGACTCATTTCTTCTTAAACGATAAAATGTGAATTAACCATGTTAACAAAAAGTTAACTTACAAAATGTATTTAAATTGCAAGACAAAAATTGAATTGAAGTAGAACTAACTTAAACAAATTATTAGAAAAATTATTATCAGCTGAAGTGTATAGCATACTAAAATTTATTATAATTATATGCACAACCTTTATGTACAAAATATAAAAATGCATCAGGTCGAAGTTAATTAAAAAGTGAATTTAATAAGTTTCAATATACATGTACATTGTATACTACTTTTTTGTATAAATTTCTAATACTCATTTGTCAAATGCAACTGTAAAGCAATTGGTATTCTCTATAAATATTACATTATAAATATTTGTTAAAACTTTGGTTCAGTTAAAGTAGCACACTGTGACTGAGAATGTTTTGATATTGAAATACTCTATATAGATTTTAAACCTTTTCAGATGTAACATGTTCTTTACTATAAGTCAGATGTCTAACAGTCTAATGACAGCTGTTATTCTAGTCATGATGGTTTTTAATGTTTTATATTTTTGCATGGAGTATGACAACATTTTACAAGAAAACAATAGTTGTTAGAGTTTTTATTTATTTATTGTAGTTTTTGTTTGCTTTTGTATTAACTGTTAAGAATATGATATAGTTTTAATTACATTCTTCTGACTTTAAGCTTGTTTTAAGTGTTTTAAGATTAATTCTCATGTATTTGTATCAAATGTTGAAACCTTAAAACCATTGCTCTATTATCATACCAGCCTTACTGCTTTAACTATAAAACAATGACTTTAAGTAAGTTACAAGTTACAAAATGTATTTTGCAATGAAGAATGAAGCATGAACCTCTTTAGCCTCTGCACAGAATATTTGGTTTATAATTGTAAAATTTGGAATACTTATGATCTTTTGCTTCAACATACAGGTACATGTACTTGTATTTAAAAAACTATAATTTCTTGAAGAAAACAAATGCTATTATTCCTAGTTTACATATTCATAAGGCAATGTTAAGTGTAAATATCAATCCTTTGTCTAGAGAACAAATAGTGTTTCTGCAACTTTTAATTTATTAAAAAACTCATCTCAATTAGAAATATTCACTAATCTGTACACAACAGACAGTTTTCATAAAATATGCAAGTTAATGAAAAATTAAAGGTGCAGAACACAGGTACGTGTACTTGTCTCTTATAAAAAACAACTAGCATTGTGTCATATTTCAGTATGTAGGTAATTTTTTTCAGAGACAATTCCTGTTGTGCAGAAGATTGGTTTCCAAGACAAAGGACAACAGTTAAACTTTTCCAGTTAACTGCATTAGAAATAATCCCACTAATTACATGTAGTTAGGTTAGGCAGGGTAATTTTTTTCATTTGTACATGCACATCTATAAATAGTATTGCTTTATTTTTATTTATACTCCTTGATGCCTTGAATAAGATTTTTTTGAAGAGTACACTCCAAAAACTACTGGAATGCTTTCTAATGGGAAACATTTCTTTTTAACAAATTCACAAACAAGATAAAATCATTTTTTATTTTAATGGCCTTATCATTTTAAGCATATGTTCAGCAGATGTAATTATCACAAATATATGAATAATTTTATGTATTTTATTATTGGTTTTAGTGCTTTTTATTATGTTTTGTAATATTTAAATCATTCAAGTGAAGATTTATGTTGTTTACATTTCTGTTGTACTATTTAATTTATATGGTGAAGAGAAGACTTAAAAGCTGTATATTGTTTTGAACTTTTTTAATAAGCATAATTAATTTTGTATGTGTAGCAGAGTGCTTGAGCTTTTTTTATTTAATGTTTGTTTTTATTATATTGTTCATGAAAATATATTTATGAAGCAAAAACTTGTTTGTATCTGCCATCAGCGTTGGGTTAGTTTAATTTACACCTTAGTACCTAAAGTAACAGTAAAATCAGAGGAGGTTAAATATTCACCAAGGTTACTTTTAGAGTTAGAATGAATTGGAGTCACAGAGGGAGTTGAACAATCACCAAGGTTACTAAACAGTACACTTGTAAATATGCGGGGTAAAAGGTTACTTATATGTGCAGTTGTACACTAAAAAATGAATAGGCAGTAAAATGCACTTCATTTTGTTAAAAAAATGTGGAGGAGATATTAAGGGTGCAAATACAGTACTACAAGTCCAAGGAAAGACATACAGACAACACCATGGCTTTAAGAAAAAAAAAATACAGTACTACAAGTCCAAGGAAAGACATACAAACAACACCATGGCATTAAGAAAAAAAAATACAGTACTACAAGTCCAAGGGAAAGACATACAGACAACACCATGGCATTAAGAAAAAAAATACAGTACTACAAGTTCAAGGAAAGACATACAGACAACACCATGGCATTAAGAAAAAAAAATACAGTACTACAAGTCCAAGGAAAGACATACAGACAACACCATGGCATAAAGAAAAAAAATACAGTACTACAAGTCCAAGGAAAGACATACAGACAACACCATGGCATTAAGGAAAAAAAATACAGTACTACAAGTCCAAGGAAAGACATACAAACAACACCATGGCATTAAGAAAAAAAAATACAGTACTACAAGTCCAAGGAAAGACATACAAACATCACCATGGCATTAAGAAAAAAAAAAATACAGTACTACAAGTCCAAGGAAAGACATACAAACATTCACCATGGCATTAAGAAAAAAAAATTACAGTACTACAAGTCCAAGGAAAGACATACAGACAACACCATGGCATAAAGAAAAAAAATACAGTACTACAAGTCCAAGGAAAGACATACAGACAACAACATGGCATAAAGAAAAAAAAATACAGTACTACAAGTCCATGGAAAGACATACAAACATCACCATGGCATTAAGAAAAAAAAAATACAGTACTACAAGTCCAAGGAAAGACATACAAACAACACCATGGCATTAAGAAAAAAAAATACAGTACTACAAGTCCAAGGAAAGACATACAAACATCACCATGGCATTAAGAAAAAAAAATACAGTACTACAAGTCCAAGGAAAGACATACAAACATCACCATGGCATTAAGAAAAAAAAATACAGTACTACAAGTCCAAGGAAAGACATACAGACAACAACATGGCATAAAGAAAAAAAAAATACAGTACTACAAGTCCATGGAAAGACATACAAACATCACCATGGCATTAAGAAAAAAAAATACAGTACTACAAGTCCAAGGAAAGACATACAAACAACACCATGGCATTAAGAAAAAAAAATACAGTACTACAAGTCCAAGAAAGACATACAGACAACACCATGGCATAAAGAAAAAAAAATACAGTACTACAAGTCCAAGGAAAGACATACAAACAACACCATGGCATAAAGAAAAAAAAATACAGTACTACAAGTCCAAGGAAAGACATACAGACAACACCATGGCATAAAGAAAAAAAATACAGTACTACAAGTCCAAGGAAAGACATACAAACAACACCATGGCATAAAGAAAAAAAATACAGTACTACAAGTCCATGGAAAGACATACAGACAACACCATGGCATAAAGAAAAAAAATACAGTACTACAAGTCCAAGGAAAGACATACAGACAACACCATGGCATAAAGAAAAAAAATACAGTACTACAAGTCCAAGGAAAGACATACAGACAACAACATGGCATAAAGAAAAAAAAATACAGTACTACAAGTCCAAGGAAAGACATACAAACAACACCATGGCATAAAGAAAAAAAAAATACAGTACTACAAGTCCAAGGAAAGACATACAGACAACACCATGGCATAAAGAAAAAAAATACAGTACTACAAGTCCAAGGAAAGACATACAGACAACACCATGGCATAAAGAAAAAAAAATACAGTACTACAAGTCCAAGGAAAGACATACAGACAACACCATGGCATAAAGAAAAAAAATACAGTACTACAAGTCCAAGGAAAGACATACAGACAACACCATGGCATTAAGAAAAAAAAATACAGTACTACAAGTCCATGGAAAGACATACAGACAACACAATGGCATTAAGAAAAAAAATACAGTACTACAAGTCCAAGCATTGCCTAGATAGTTAAAAGAAAAATAGACCAAAATACAAAAACTGATCACTGAGCAATGAACCCTGAAAATGAGGTCAAGGTAAAATAAAAGCTGCAAGACTGACATGGACATCATAAAATATTTCCATACACCAAATATAGTAGACCTATTGTATTTAGTATAAGAAAAAAAGACCAAAACACAAACTTAACTTTGACCATTGAACCATGAAAATGAGGTGGAGGTCAGATGACACCTGCCAGTTGTACACCTTACAATCCTTCCATACACCAAATATACTAGACCTATTGCTTATAGTATCTGAGGTATGGACTTAACCACCAAAACATAACCTTGTTCACTGATCCATGTCGAGGTCAAGTGAAAACTGTCCAATCAACAAAAAACGGTGAATGAAGTCTGGTGTCCTGTAGAGTTAAAGGTTTTGCTTATGGTGAAATTTTGGAATTAAGATTTCTTGAAGTACTATCCACAGGCAAGTTAGCTATATTTTAGCCATCTTCTCTGCCTAGTGTTGCAAGTATATAAACAGTGCAGTGAGGTGAACATTCAGTCAGCATTGTTTATAAAAAGGTACACTCAGATATTCAATTTACAATGTGAGTTGGTATCCCCATACTCGACAAGACAACCATTTCATTGTCTACAGGGAAACTAGTCTAACTATCCATCTCACTTGTACACTACTTGCCAGATTTTTATTAAATTTATCTAAAAGGTCTAAAATTTTAATAATCATTTGCACTGCTTAACTGACCATGATTGATTTGATTTTATGATAAGACTTGGAAGATAAATTATTTAAAAGTATCACATAAACCAAGCCAGACAGACATTTACATATACAAAATATAGTTGACCTATTGCTTTTTATACATAAACAAGAATGTGTCCATAGTACACGGATGCCCACTCGCACTATCATTTTCTATGTTCAGTGGACCGTGAAATTGGGTAAAAACTTTAATTTGGAATAAAAATTAGAAATATCATATCATAGGGAACATGTGCACTAAGTTTCAAGTTGATGTAACTTTAACTTCATCAAAAACTACCTTGACCAAAAACTTTAACCTGAATTTCGCACTATCATTTTCTATGTTCAGTGGACCATGAAATTGGGGTCAAAACTATAATTTGGCATTAAAATTAGAAAGATCATATCATGGGGAACATGTGTACTAAGTTAGAAGTTGATTGGACTTCAACTTCATCAAAAACTACCTTGACCAAAAACTTTAACCTGAAGCAAACCGACGCACAGACAGACGAACGAACGCACAGACCAGAAAACATAAGGCCCCTCTACTATCGTAGGTGGGGCATAAAAACTCAGACCAAATGAAGTGGACATACTGCTATTAGCATCTAATAAACAAACTTAACCAAGAAAACTTTACATTAATCAATGAAACTATAAATATGAGGTCAAGGTCAGATGAGCCCTGCCAAACAGACCTGTACACCTTACAATAATTCCAAACACCAAATATAGTTGACCTATTGCATAGTATTAGAAAAACAGACCAATAAACAAATCCTTAACATTAAGCAATGAACGATAAAAATTGACCTACCACTAATGGTTCCCAATAAACTGACCTAATCACAAACTTATACATGTTGTACATGTAAACTAAGCAAGATTCAAAGTCAATAGACCATGACTGAGGGGGCAGGGCCAAAAAATTCTCAATGGAATGAAATGTGCCAATGTTTATACAACTGAATACAAAATATTATTGACCTACCACTTGTGGTTCACCATAAACTAGACAATCACAAACTAATACATTGTTGACAACGCCTAAAACAGCATACCTATGATTTGCCTTTTGACTCGTTTTATCACTACTAGTTTAAGAACATTATAAAAATTTTAAAAACTTAAACCACAGAGTGAATGTTTACAAAATTTATCTACTATGAGTAGATAAGATCAGAGCTCCAGATAAGCTGCGAATTCTGGGCCAAAGGAAGATAACTCCAAACTTTTCAAAGATGATTTTAACAAATGACATCATTCTATTTTTAGAACAACTATTAGATTCCTGCACCTTGCAAAAGATATGTAATTTTCTTGACAAGTGGAACATCATTTTGTGCATTGAATATCTGAGCATATATTACATTGATAAATTTTTGGAAATGTTCATGGATAGGATGTATAGAAAGTTATGATCAATGCACTATATTTTGTGTATTAAAAAATTCATAAGGGTTCCACGGAACCAGTGTCTCGCCTACTTTTGCTGTTAATCACAGACTTAACAAAAATGAGGAAAGACATCAATAAAAATTTCCCTCTCGATACTGTCTTTTGATTGAAAGAAGCTTCCAAGTTTGGTTAAAAAATCCAGGATAGTTTTATAAACTTTAACTGCAGACTGTATGTAATGTTAACTGGAAGAAAAACTAAGTCCATTTATAAGTAAAATACGGAAAAAGTGAATTTTTTTTTTACAAAATTTACTTCTGAATAATATTTTATGATCAGAAACAAGCTTTTGTCTAAGTTTGGTAGAAATCCAGGATAGTTTAAGAACATTATAAAAATTTTAAAAACTTAAACCACAGAGTGAATGTTTTGTTTCTGGCAAAAAAACTAAGTCCATTTATAAGTAAAATACGGAAAAGTGGAAATTTATTTTTACAAAATTTTCTTCTTGATACTATCTTATGATCATAAACAAGCTTCTGTCCAAGTTTGGTACAAATCAAGGATAGTTTATGAAAGTTATTAAAATTTTAAAAACTTTAACCACAGAGTGAATGTAATGTTTCCTCGCAGAAAAACTAAGTCCATTTATAAGTAAATAGTTAAAATGAAATTTTATTTTTACAAAATTTACTTTTGGATACTTTCTTATGATCATAAACAAGCTTCTGTCCAAGTTTGGTAGAAATTCAGTATAGTTTAAGAAAGTTATTAAAATTTCAAAAACTTTAACCACAGAGTGAATATTTGTGGACGCCACCGCCGACGACGGAATGTAGGATCGCTTAGTCTCGCTTTTTCGACTAAAGTCGAAGGCTCGACAAAATGGTAGTGATAAGCCTTGGAACATTAAGATATCAAGTCAGTCCCACAAGGTTTTTGATTGCATTTCATGCAATCTTTATCTAAAACAAGAGTGCACACACTGAAATGTCTCGCCTTCTTTACTAATCATTGATATTATGTTGATAGTCCTAAGTATTAAAGCGTTATTACAACTGTCACATAAACCTTAACATTAAACAAGATAGTTAAACAAAGACCAATGAACCATGAAAATGAGGTCAAGGTCAGATGAACCATGCCAGGCAGACATGTACAGCTAACAATGCTTCCATACAACAAATATAGTTGACCTATTACTTATAGTTTAAGAAAAAGACCAAAACACAAAAACTTAACACTGTCCAATGAACCGTGCAATTGAGGTCATGGTCAAATAAAACCTGCGGGACTGACATATAGATCATAAGGGTGCTATAAACAGTTTCGTATAAAAAACTAGGGGTTATTCCCCAACTAAAAAATAGACATGGAGGGAAGTCCCTTTTTATCAACATAATTGGTGAAAAAAGTATCATGTTTTTTGTATTTGGTTGTAAAGATATGTTAATTAACTTCAATTAAAACAGGTTGAATGATTAAAATAATTTAAAAAATTAGATTAAATATTCATGTTTTAAGGGGAGACAACACTGTAAACAGTCTGTTTTTTCGGCAGTGAAAATTCAAAACTTATTTGCAGCCACTGTAGCTCTTTTCGGAGCAGGCGAACGTAGCCTGAAGCATGAATTTTTTGAAAGACCAGGTAAAAATCTATGAAATTCATACAACTTTGATTATGAAAAATGTGCAGGTATCATGTCCTTCAGGGGTGTGCACATGACCTGATTTCAGGTTTTTTAAGCTTAAATTAGGCAATGTTTTTCCCAGTTTCTCTGGATAAAACTTTTTTATACTATTAAAAGTACACTTTTTTTTTATTCCATTATAAACTAGAGAACATTCTGATTCCAGTGATATCTAGTTTTATACAGGTATCTTTATTAATCAGTCCACCACTAAGGGTCACTTATACATGGTCCCTCAAAATATGACGTCATAGAAAAAAACTGTTGATTGCACCCTAATATATTTCCATACACCAAATATAGTTGACCTTTGGCATATAATATTAGATAAAAAGATCAAAACTTAAAAACTTAACTTTGACCACTGAACCATGAAAATGAGGTCAAGGTCAGATGACATCTGCCCGCTAGACATGTACACCTTACAATCATTCTATACAACAAATATAGTAGACCTATTGCATAAAGAATGAGAAAAACAGACCAAAAACACAAAAACTTAACTATAACCACTGAACCATGAAATTGAGGTCAAGGTCAGATGACACCTGCCAGTTGGACATGTACACCTTCCAGTCCTTCCATACACCAAATATACTAGCCCTATTGCTTATAGTATCTGAGATATGGACTTGACCACCAAAACTTAACCTTGTTCACTGATCCATGAAATGAGGTCGACGTCAAGTGAAAACTGTCTGACGGGCATGAGGACCTTGCAAGGTACGCACATACCAAAATATAGTTATCCTATTACTTATAATAAGAGAGAATTCAACGTTACAAAAATTCTGAACTTTTTTTTTCAAGTGGTCACTGAACCATGAAAATGAGGTCAAGGACATTGGACATGTGACTGACGGGGAAACTTCGTAACATGAGGCATCTATATACAATATATGAAGCATCCAGGTCTTCCACCTTCTAAAATATATAGCTTTTAAGAAGTGAGCTAACACTGCCGCCGCCGGATCACTATCCCTATGTCGAGCTTTCTGCAACAAAAGTTGCAGGCTCGACAAAAATGGAGGTGTAAAAACCCCAATTTGTGAATTCTTAGCTGGAGCTCTGTAAGATGAACATTTCTGCCCCTGTCAGCTTTTCTCTATCCTTAGACTTTCAAGATAATAGACCAAAACAGCATCTCATCCCTTTGTTTAAAACTTTTAGCCATGTCATAAAGGCAGGTTGGATAATTGAACACAATTTTTATCTAGATATCTATTGTGGCCAATTTTGGTTCTAATGTGCCTGCAAGATTCAGATAAGTTTTAAAAAAATTCATAAAGTACGACAGAGGTGAAGTGATTATAGTAGCTCATTTGAGCCTATGTGTCAGGTGAGCTAAAAAGACATTTGGTTTCAGACCTAAATTAACAACAACTATTGCAATATCATTTTTATTCAATGCATGGTAATAAATTTGATCAATATTTACATCTTAATTAAAATTATATATCATATATATATATCTAAAAATTTAATATGTTTAAATCAGGGTTGTGATAAAAATGACAATAAAAATTAAAACAATCATTTAAATCACACCAAGTTATTACATTTCATATTGTGAACAAAATCATTCAGAGAGGTAAGTTTTACATAAATATTCTGTTATCCATATTACGTCATTAGACAGGGACAGAGTTTACATTATGTTTAAGAAACATTCTGAAAATACATACATGTAAATGCTTACTGGTTTTTCATTTTAGATGTTCAGAAAAATAGAACAATTTCATTGTTTATCAACCCAAAACAAAACTAAATCATCCGTTTGATAAAGTGCTCTAAATCTTTTCAGAAAATGATGTGTGGTTGTGCAATAAAAAATCATAAGATTTTTGTTAGCTTTGAAAAATATCATTTGGAAAGATTGATTGGAATGATGTACACGTCTTACAGACCAAACTTTAATAACCCTACTTCACATGTTCTCAAAGTTTATCAACCTGTTTTTTCTTTAAAAGAGTGCACCACAGTCAGACATAAATTTGTAACCATGCTGATTCAGTGTCATTACACAAAAAATAAGTTTTCACTGAATTTTGTTAACAAATTACCTTGTAAATTTCATTTTATTTGTTTTAATACACAGATGTATGAACTGATTTCTCTCCATCTATTAACTTTGACATATTACCCTTTTCAGATCATGATTGAATTGATCCAATTCTCAATTGAAAAACAAATGTCAATATACCTTGGGTGGCCATATTCAATTGTTATTTGTAGCATGCAGGGTTTTATACGATATGTATGAAATGTTATAGATTTTTTCCCCAGGGGACACCTCCATTACACATTTGAGATTTTCTAAGCACTATTTCTTCCCAAAAATATTTATTGTTGCAGCTAACAGTAGATTTCCTGAGACTGAAATTAGATTTTTAAAATCTGACAAATATATTTTTCTTTTCATGACCTGCCATTGTCATATCCTGGATAAAATTTGAGCAATATTTGTGATAATGTTTTGTTCATAGCTGGATTACTATTTTTTCCTAGATCTGCTCTCGGCACATTGGACAGTTGAACACCTCTGCTTTAAACGATCTTACTAAACAGGGCTGAAATTAAAGAAATCACATTTAAAATCGACAAATTTTTACACATTAAAATAAATACAACACAGATTAAGCAATGTTATTCGTTTACCTCATTGTTCCAAAAATATGGTTGCTGCAGGAGTAAGACAATTTTTTCAATTCACAAAATTTCTTCTTTACTAAAATGTTAAAAATAAATTAATGGAGCCATCACAGAGGGTCCTGCTCGAGTGAACTAGTAAAGTTTAATGCCAATTAAAAGTAATTTGGTTCATTCCATTTAAACATAGCTAACACCTATGGGAAAAAGAAATTATACAGTTGCACCACACTTACATCCCTCACCACTAAAGTTGGAAAGCTGAAACTATTTTTGACCATATGTAAAAGGATGGCTAAAATGAACAGTATCTATTACCATCACTCATATTGACACAATGTAAGACGGACCTTTTAGTAGTGTTGAATGACCATGTCAAGTGTTATAATCGAACTCCAAGGGGTTTGAAAGTAAGGAGAGGGTATGCACTGTGTGATGGACTGATATAAAAAGCTGATACAATAGGTTTTGTACTATAAATCAAATATAACTGATTTAACTGAAATTGAATTGAATAAGTGCTTAAAACATATTGATGCAATATGAAAGAAGGAGATGATGCCCAGTGCTTGGTGTGAAAGAAGAATATATCACTACCTCCACTCTTGAAAAAAAGATAAAACAAGGTATGAGCAAGTGAAGAATACTTCATTGTTCAGGATGATTGAAAACAAATTTCAAGACAACATCAACAAGTAATTGTTCACAAGGAAAAGTCCTTAAACATGTTAAAGGGGAGAAATCTGTGTAGTGACATTCTCTTACCTTACAGATATTGTGTTTACATTCTGTTGTAACAGGTTTAAAAACTATTTCTTGACAGCAAATGCATGTAAACAATTCTTCAACTTTCTGCAGAAATTTCTGAAAAATAAATTAAATACAACTTACAAAAAGCTTCAATAAATTCGATATCTATAACTATTTAAATTATCATCTTATAATAAATTGATGAAAATGCTGCCATGAGGCTACAAGATGCATGTATCCCTCATCAGATATTTTCACATTAAAATGATACAATGCAACAAGAAATCTTGTCTGGTTGAATGTTTTTTGAATGAGAGAGCTTATATGATTAAAGGCCAAAATTATAAGATAACTATGCTTCAGTTAAGGTAGCACAATACAAAGATTTTTTTGTACTTCCAATCTCCAACCTTTAAAATGCTTGAACTTTCTTATTGCGAGCCCAATTGTACCTTTCCATAGATTCACCTGATAGTTACCTGTCCATTTAAACTTTAGGCAGCTCTATTGTCCCATCTAACAAATACAACAGGTATTGATCTCTGTGTATTTTATTCACTCAGACCTTTAAATTTCTTGTAAGAGAAATCTATCACTCATTGATTAAGTGAGGTTATTTGTGTTGAAGGCATCACTGTGACTTTGAGATGAAGAACAGCAATACAAGAGCTTTTTGTGTGTTTTTTGATGTTGTGTATGTACTGATTTTGTGTGATGGATGAATACCCCATATCCTTTGTCTTTCTATTAAGTATGTCAATGGTTGATGGATGTTGTTTGTTGATGTGGTTCATAAGTGTTTCTTTAACAAATAGATAAGACCCTAGGTTTTCCTGTTTGAATTGTTTTACAATTGTCATTTTGGGCCCCTATATAAATTGCTGATCTATGCGACCCCAGGCTCAGTTTGGAGGACCTTACTTTGACCTATAATTGTTTACTTTCTACACATTGTGACTTGGATTGAGAGAGATTAACCCTCATACCACATTTTTATATACCTATGATAGCTTTCTGTCAAATGGTAGCAAAGGATTTGTGGGCAAAATACTAAAAGTAAAAGGTCCTGTTACTCCTGTGAAAATAGTAGATTCTAACTGACAATATAGCATGGCCAAAGAAGACAAAAATATCTTAGATCTGCTCGTGGATGTTATACTTATCATAAATAAATAGAAGTTACAGTGTACTCCAATAGTTTTCCTCAATCTATCCAAGGCAATAAGTAAGTATCCTTCCTCTTTTTTTATGGAACACAATAGACCACTTTAGAGTTCATCCGTCACCGGAAAAAACTCGTCAATTATACGCGCCTTTATGACGGCATTTACCAGATAGAGGGGGTCGCCTGTATCCCTGCACTATTTACGTTCATCAAGCGTCTTATTGATAGTCAGTGTGCAGGATAAACAAGAAATAATGGTTGTTCTGTAGGTACTTAATGAAAATTCCCTAATGACAGCAATGCTGATTGTCAATTTTGAGAATTCAATTTGCCGAATAATTCGTACAATAAGGAATTATAGTTTTCCAACCACTCGCTCAACGTTGGAACGGAAGTGACGACGCCCCTAAATGCACAAATGACGTTCACTAAAACCAGAGTTTTTGACGGAAATGCATCGAACTCGAAAGTTGTCTATTATTCTTATACTTTTTGTTTCTAAGCTAAGATTTACCTGTCCACCTTCTTTGGTAAACTTCTGAGCTTCCTCCCATACATTTTTGTTGTCAACATCCTCTTTTATCAATTGGAGTTGTTCAGAGTCTATTTTATATCCCACAATTTTTTTCTTCTTCTCCGGAGATACACTTGGCGAAGAATCTAGAAAGAGTTAAACATTGATATACATCAACCTAGACTTTAAAAGTTGTTTGAATATACAAAGATAATTTAGTTGCCATGTACTATTTTAGCTCTGATCTTACCCAGTGTTTTGATTAAATTGTACATTTTCAGCAGTGAACTCAGTTTTACTTGTCTATACCATTTCAGCATATAAATACATCTTTTAAAAGCACTTGACATCACATTTGTATAAGTGCCTACAAATTGGATAGGAAATCTACAAATGTAATCAATTCCATTCTGTGATAACTATTCTATTACTATTCCTTCCCTCAGTACTGTAGACTTTTAAATGGTACTGATATTGTAATTCATAGATATAGAAGACTTTTAGATATTTTTATTCTTAACATTACTATTGGCAACCTACAATATTCCATCCAGGTAAAAAAGGCATTTTTAAGTAATCATTGAAATTCGGTGTCAAGTTGACATATACAAATGCATAAACAGATCATAATATAACTCCCACTTCCTTAAATAGGGGTTTTTAAAATTATGAAAAAAATAGTAGCAATGGACAATGAGAGCACAAAACCTAGTGATGACTTACCATTCTCATCTCTCTTTCTTTTCCCTTTCTTTGTACTCTTTGTTCCATTCTTTGCATTATTCTCTGCTTCCTCTTCCTTCTTTGCTTGAGCCTCTAAGTAACCATCTGGATACTACAAACACAAATCTTTTATACTCAGTATGATGGACACATCATAAAATAGAATAGCTATATTGCATGTCCATACAATTGTTGATATTATGATTGTGAATTAAGTTCAGGATATTCATGGACAGTTCAATCTGTGATTGAAATCAGATAGTGTTAACAAACATAATGACTAAACATATTTAAATGCAATTGCTAAATTCAGCCTGTTTAATGAATGATTAGATAAATGGATATCTCAAAGACAACTGTGCAGAGCAGTACAGCAGTTACAAGACAGTCAAAAGGGAAGTCAAATGAGTCAAAAGATTGAATACTGACATTCCAATTCTAGTGACAACTAAGTTTTTGTGAACAGTTTTAAATGTTTGACATCGACAATTTAACAACTGACATTAAGCAAGATACAATCATGGAACATTTCTGCTCTGAATTTGCAATACACCACTGGAAATTAAACAAGTGAAACTGCGAGCTACTGCTCACTGATGATACCCCCGCCGCAAGTGGATAATATTAATAGTGTAAAAATATGCAAGTGTTCGGTAAACAGGAAGTTGTCGAGTGATGAATCTGAAAACGCATCACACGGTATAGCTGACTTATAAAAATCCTGAAACCAAATTTCAGAAATCCTTGTATTGTAGTTCCTGAGAAAAATGTGACGAAAATTTTTAACTTGGTTATCATGTGTAAAATCATACAAGTGTTCGGTAAACAGGAAGTTGTCGAGTGATGAATCTGAAAACGCATCACACGGTAAAGCTGACTTATATAAATCCTGAAACCAAATTTCAGAAATCCTTGTATTGTAGTTCCTGAGAAAAATGTGACGAAAATTTTCAACTTGGCTATCATGTGTAAAATCATACAAAGTGTTCGGTAAACAGGAAGTTGTTGAGTGATGAATCTGAAAACGCATCACACGGTATAGCTGACTTATATAAATCCTGAAACCAAATTTCAGAAATCCTTGTATTGTAGTTCCTGAGAAAAATGTGACG
>NW_027268063.1:0-23036 GCF_963676685.1 Mytilus edulis
GGTATTGACAATATACAATCACATTTATCAATATACAGCAAGTAAGTAATTTGGTGTTGAATGCCAGTAGATCAGAATTTGTTAATTGAACTTTACCTGTTTAAGGGGCACTAGCTGCCAAATTCATGTTCTTCATCGATATTAATAAAATTCACATTAAACGTGTATATAGTGTTGAATTGTTTATTAAAATGTTGCGCACAATCTTGGCTGATATGCATAAAACCATTATATTTCATGACACTGCATGAAAAAGAAATTGACTTGTCGTATAATACCAGAACCAGAGACATATATATTGTATCTAATATCTCTGCCAGAACTAAAAAATAAACTACAGTAAGTCCACATACACATAAGAGGGTAATGGATGTGAATTAACAGAATAGAGAACAAAGGACAAAGAAAAAAAAGGAATAAAGAATAGTGAAAGAAAGAGAATAATGGAAAAAAGTGTAAGTTATTAAAAATATAACTAAAAAAAGAAGACAGAAAAAAAGACACCCCTCCGAGACGAAGCCTTACATGCACTGTTATTACCCAAGGTTAATTTTACGGCGGCTCATTTTATTTTGGCTTAGAAATAAACATAATTGACAAGTTTCCTTCCCCTGCATTCTCGATTCCTACATAAACTTGGAAAAATCAAGCCAACACACAAGCAAGTGCTGAACAGCGTTATGAACAACACGTCGGACCATCATCCTATAAAAATGAAAATATTATATGGAATCTCGAATGATGCTGATTGCAAAAATCTAACTAAGGACTGTACAAACCGAGCTGTCAAATGGGATAAAGTTGATATTGACCTATATGTAGCCATTACAAATGAACAGTCAGATTCTATACTGAACATGCCGCTAGAAACATTAGAACAAGCTACATCCGTCTTAGAGCAGGTACATGGATTTCTAAATGATGCTGCCGCTACATGTGCCGCAAACAAGCCTAGGTACAACGCAAAACCTAAATTGAATGTATGGTCTCCAGATATAAAGTTAGCCCTAGACGAGATGCGTAAATAGTATGCGCAGTGGGTCAAGCAAGGAAAAATAAAGGACCCTGAAAATAATATATACCAACAAAGATTAAGAACTAAAAAGGAATTTAGGCGACAGGTGCGAATTGAAAATGCTAAAGTCAAAGATACTGAGAAAACAACGCATAACGGAAACAAGAACAAAGGATACAAAACTATTCCATCACTTGTAAAGATCAATAGAAAGAACAGGGGTAATGCTATCGTGGATCTGCACGTAGGAGACATATGTTATGTCTGGTGAGCAAAATGTTATGGAAGGCTTCAAACAGCACTTTAGAAACCTAGCAACTCCAGAGGAATCTACAGTCTTAGAGAATAGACAATATCACCAGCAAGTAGAATATGAAATAGGATTAATCACAGAGATGGTGAAAGATAAGAATATACCACCGGCCACACTAGAAGAACTACAAAAGGCCATCAAATCAATTAATAAAGGAAAATCAGCTGATATCTATGGAATCACTGTCGAACATATATTGCATGCAGGAAAAAATTTGGAAATGTTGCTACTGAACCTCATAAACATAATATTCAAAGAAGGCAAGGTGCCAGACATGCTAAAGGAGGGATTACTCACCCCCGTGTTTAAGAACAAAGGCGAGAAAAACATGGCAACAAATTACAGAGGAATCACTGTATTACCGGTACTAAACAAAGTGATAGAAACAATTGTGAAATTAAGGTTCAACCCAGCAGTACTTATAACACAAAATGTAACTCAACGAGGATTTACAGCAGGCTCAGGACCGGCAAATGCAGCATTACCAGTCGAAGAAATATACCGTGAAGCCAAAGACAACAATCAAGAATATGAACTTGTACTGCTGGACGCAAAATCAGCCTTTGATGTAGTTATACATTCCCATCTAATGAAGCGACTCTATCATGCTGGAATTGATGATAAACACTGGACAATCATTCAGAGTATGCACACAAATGCAACAAGTGCAGTTAAATGGAATGGCAAAACTTCAGAGCTATTTAATGTACTACAAGGAGTACGCCAGGGAGGGATCCTAAGTACGGATCTATACAAGCTTTACATCAATCCTCTACTTAACATGCTGGAAACATCAAATTTAGGATGTAGAATTGGAAATATACTCTGCAATACTAGCGCATGTGCAGATGATGTAGCACTCATGAGCAAAAAGACAACCGATATGCAAGTACAAATCAATATGGCAAACACCTTTGCTGGCATGGAAGGATATAAACTACAGCCAAAAAAAAGCGTCGCTATTAACATCAAACCTAAGCCAACAAAGAAAGAAACGCTACTGGAAGAATATACATTGAATGAAGCTATTATGCCAAGAGTTGACTCAGCTATGCATTTAGGAATAATCCGAACGAACTCTATGAAGCAAAATATCATAGCAAATATTGAGGAGAATATAAAAAAATCAAGAAGAAGTGCTTATGCTCTACTTGGCAGTGGCTTCCATGGTGAAAATGGACTGGATATGGAAACTATAATACACCTGTTTAAAATCTACATCTTGCCGGTGTTATTATATGGAATGGATCTACTAACACCACAATCTCTGGATCTAGAGAAATTGGAAAAATTTCAAAAGAAAATGCTCAAACAACTGATGTCACTACCAACTAATACACCAGATCCGGCAATTAACATCTTGACGGGAATACTACCAGTAGAAGCGCAAATACACTTAAAGGTCATGACCCTATTCATAAATGTATGTACCCAACCCAACGAAAGTTTAGAAAAACAACTAGCAAGGAGGCAATTGTGCATCAAGTCAATGAATAGTAACAGCTGGTTTATTCAAGTAAAAACAATCATGCTAAAATACGACCTAGGAAATGCAAGTGAGTGGCTAGATATTCAGATGAAAAAGGATGAACTGTTAAATAAAGCTAAAAAAGGTATCAATGCCTACTGGATTGAACGAACAACATCTCTAGCTAAGCTCTATACCGGCCTTCGATACCTTAACAGTGATATATTCATGCCAGGAAAAATACATCAATATTGCGAATCAAGCACCAATCTCCAAGAGACAGCAAGAGAGTACCTACCAAGATCAAACTATTAACTGGAACTTATATTCTACAACCTCTAAGATATAAGATATACAAAGAAGGAACTGAAGATCATTGTATAGCCTGTGAGTGTAAAGAAGAGACATTAGAACATTTGCTTATAGAATGTGAAGCGTGGAATTACCTGCGAGATCCAATATTACAAACAATTAAGTACCTACTAACCACAAACGGGAATGTGCGAGTAGAAGATCTCACATGTGAAATGACAATTCAAGTATTAATGGACATTACAAAAATACAAAAGATATACAGAATCACATCTGACCTGATATCTCAAATAGAATTCCAATCAAGAAGACTAGTGTTTCTCATACACAACGCACGATATCAACTGGTGATGAAAGACCAAGCAAAGAAAAAGGCTGCCTAAGAGTGGGGGCAAGGATGGGAGGACAGCAATGTAAAATTTAAACAAAACATTTTGAAAATTTAGTCTACTTAATACTATTATTAACAGTATAATCATTCTCATTAAATCTTAAGAGTTTAAGTTCATAAATGTTCTGTGAATTAACTTTAAATAGTTGTAAAAACATCATCTTTCTAATTGTTCTCATAATACACAGTGAATAAATTAAGGTCAAATTATCTTTAAAGATATAAAGGCGAATTCCTAAAGATCAAAGACCAAAATCTTGTCTTTTCTCATTTTGTAAATTATCTAAAAAATGAATTATCTAAAAAGTGAATATGTGACCTAATCTGAAAATATTATATTAAATATTGATCAGTAAACCAAAAATAAAAATATATGAAAAAAACTGCTAAAAAGTAAAAATCATAATTTTTCCTTTAATTGTATGTTAAAAGACTTAAACTGTAAACTTCCTATGCAAAAGTCAAAATAAAACCTGTAAACCTCCTTTATAAAAACACATAAAGAGTTTCAGTTCATAAATATTCTGTGAATTAACTTTAAATAGTTGTAAAAACATCATCTTTCTAATTGTTCTCATAATACACAGTGAATAAATTAATGTCAAATTATCTTAAAGATATAAAGGCGAATTCCTAAAGGTCAAAGACCAAAATCTTGTCTTTTTTCAATTTGTAAATTATCTAAAAAGTGAATTATCTAAAAAGTGAATAAAAAGTGAAAAAGTGAATACCTAATCTGTAAATGTTATCATATTAAATATTGATCAGTAAAAAAAAAAATATATATGAAAAATAACTGCTAAAAGTAAAAATCATAATTTTTCCTTTAATTGCATGTTAAAAGTCTTAAAAACTGTAAACTTCCCATGTAAAAGTCAAAATAAAACCTGTAAACCTCCTTTATAAAACCACATAAAGACTTAAAAAAAAATGTATATAGTGTATATAATGTTGTTGAGTTACGATTGTTAATTTATCTTTCAATTATTTTTTTGGTGGTGGAACTGTTCGACATACAATTACGTATGGTTACCCTATAAAGGGTGTAAAGATCCAGAGAAGAAGAAGAAGATCCCACATGTAAATAGCACGGTGATTTTCAAAAAGACATTGATACATCATTACAACACTTGCCGTCAGTATTTGAATATATTGATTAAGAAGGTATAAAAGATTAATGCACGCACACTATTATCCACCACTGGCCTAAATAGTTAGTCCGCAAACAACGAGGTAATAAAAACCCAGCACTTTGAACACAGACACCGCATGGTGTGAATCTGAAAGCTTCCCACTATCCATTTCTACCCATAGAAAACTTTTGCCTTTCATTTATCAAAAATGAAATATGTTGATATTAATGGTATATAAGAATTATTGGGGAATTCAAACCATTCCTATTGTAAGTGATAAAACTAAATTTATATCAGGGTGATTGAATAGTCCAAATAATTATGACGTCTTGAAAGGCTATTATAATTTTTTTCTTTGACGCCTTACATCGACGTCATAATGCTGAAGCCGCCATTTTCGGTTGGACTTTGAGAGCATATTTTGCTCTCAACTTTGAGACCCAATTTAGCCATCAAATTTTCAATGAAGGCTAAAACAAAATGCATATATTAAAATTCTTACCTTTTATGTGTTTGTTTGTGCAAAATATTTCCAATTAATCCCTACAGAAATAATAATATAAGTAACAATTCCATCCGAGGCGGGAACATGTCGACTGCATTTTTTAAAACGTTTGTCTGATTTCTTTTTAGGAGATTATAAAATAATTTTTACACCAAACTCGGTAAAACCCGAATTTCCGGAACCATTGTTTTACATTATCCGGAAATTCAGGTTGGTTAAAATGTACCGAGTTTTGGTTCAAAAATATATTTTATACACCTTTAATGAAGCATCTTGAGGAGAAATCAGCTAAACGTTTTTATAAAGCAGTAAATTCCCTATCAAAGTCCAACTGAATATATGAGTTTGGCGTTATGACGTCGATGTAAGGCGTCAAAGAAAAAAATTATAATAGCCTTTCAAGATGTCATAATTATTTGGACTAGGTGATTGAAATGAGGAAAAAAAAGGGGGATCAGGAGTTCAGGGCCCCTGTTTGGGAAAAGAATTGGTTGATTATATATGGAATCACTGAGTCATGGCAGGAGCAGGCCCCTCTTAGGCAGTCGGTGGGCCCCACTTATGAAAAATTCTGGATCCACCACTGTGGTCAGGGTGGTCTTCAGTTGTACATGTTGTATTATCTTTAAAAAAAAAAATTACACCTGTATAGTGTATATTCTTTAGTGTAAATCAAGGGAAAATACTGTGAACTATCTGTGCATTGGGGCTTATTAAAAGGTATTTCGGGGGGGGGGGAAAGAAAGAAGGGAGGGTGAGTCCATGGGAGGTAATCCCCACCCCTTTCAATTTGAGAATATGCTATTATCTTGTAAACGGTCAGATCCCCATCCCTAAACCATATATATTCCTTGAATGGGACGATTAAACAAATCAAATGAAATTAAAAGGAGGTCTTTGGGGGTTTCACCACTCTGTTCAATTTGAGAATGTGCTATTATCTTGTGAACGATCCAGATCCCCACCCCTAAACCATATATATTCTTGTCGGGGACAATAAAATTAATAATGAAATAAAATAAAGTGAAGTCCCACCCCCTCTAGTTTGAAAACTTGTAAACGGTCAAGATCCCCACCCCTAAACCATATTTATATATTCTTGTATAGAACAATAAAACAAATAAAAGGAAATATAGGGAGAGTCCATGGGGTTCACCCCCACCCCCACATGTTTGAGAAACTTTTAAATGGTTGAGATCCCCTGTCATCCAGTGGTTAGGTGAAAAAAGTTCAGGATCCCTGATCCCCACTGTCAAACCATATATATTCTTGTATGAGACAATAAAACAAATCAAATGAATATAGGATCATCCCCTTTGTCTTGGGTTGGGAACCCCCCTTTTTAAAATGGCTGGATCCGCCCCGGCATACCATCTAGCTAGCTATAAAGGCTTTAAAAATATGAAATCAAACAAGGAAATTAACAGTGTAGGCAACTGTTTTGAATTTAAAAAAAAAGTCTTTTACATATATAACAATGTTAAATTTTTTGTGCATTATTTTTGCTTATCGTATTTTCAATAATGGACAAATTGCATGATTGAATATTTTAATTTAAGAAAAATCAGCATACATGATATAAAATGGGAAGTGGAAACTGGGAATTTGACAAAGAGACAACAACCCCAATCAAAGAGCAGACAACGACCGAAGGTCACGTATGGGTCCTTCAATGCAGTGAGAAAAATTCGGCACTGGTCTTCAGCTCATAAAATATGTATCAGAAATGAAAACGAGATACAGCTTTCAGTTGTATTAATAAAAACCTCACAATAAGTTCTGAATATCAGAATATACAGTATTGCAAGATTCTCTCAAAATGTACACATAGAGCTGAAAAAACTGTCAGTGACTGTAAAATTAATCATGCTACATTAAAGTCCATGGAGTCCATCTTAATATGCATACTCTCGTACAAAGGAATATAAGTATGCAATAGACATCAAGTTTTCAAAAATAAGAGTATCTATGCCATTAATTTACGACAAGATCTTTATCAAGTAATAATTTCGGTTTGTTTAAATATTTCGGAGGTTAGTATGACCTCCTCTTTTGTGATGATGTTTTCGTTTTAAAGTTGGGAAAATTATTTGTACATGTACCAACAAAAATAAAAACACAAAGTCAATCTAGAATTATGTTTTTATCATTTTTTTATGTTTAGGTTGTCAGCCAGATGAAAAGGACAAGTATGCAGTTCAAAATTCAAAATGTGGATAAGTTGAGGTTCTAGGTCTTACCTTTGCAGATTTTCATATTTTGCATGAATGAAATCATAGGTTATATGATGGACAGCAGAGAAAGAAAAAAACAACTTTTCAATTATCCTGCTCCTGGATAAATGTAAAACATCTTGTTTTTCGGTAAGTTTTATGCTCTGTTTTGATAGTGTTAGTGCATTCATCTTTCCAGTCTTTCCTCTAAATTGTAAGTTTTTGGTGAGTGTTCACCATGAATTTCAGTAAGTAACTTGTGGATTTAAATGTATATACTCAAAATTTAGTACTAATATTAATGGGATTTTAGCATGACATCCTGCCAAATGCTTGTTAATCATGTTTATGTTCCAGAACAAACAAGTATTTGGACTGTACGCATACAGTTTGCCCAATTTTAAGAAGTTGGTCAAGTTTATTACAAACAAAATGTACAGTACAGATCAACATAACTGAAATCTTTAATAGATTAATACAAAAAGTTTAATTGCAGTTAAAATAAAAACACAGGTTTTGGTCGAGCTGGTACCAGACAGTACAAATATACTTAAATGGTCTGACTGTACACATATGATTGGACTGTAAGTTCTGGACCGTAAAAGTAACATCCGAATACTGATATGGTCTGGAACATTTATACATGTCTTAAAATTAATATCAAACACATTGGTGTTTGATAGAACTATAATGTTTTGGGATATCAAAATCAAAAATATCCCATTTTTACTTTTAATAAAGAAGAAGATTATTGATGTATGTTTAAATGTATATTAAAATGAGACAGCAAGCCAACAACACAACAAATAAGGATAAAACATACTTTTTTTTTTAGTATCAATGTTATAATTTCCAATATGTTCAAGGTATTTTTTCATTGAAATAAAAACACAAATTGAAATCTGTCTGAACTTCAAAAGCTTAAAGAAAATATTGTTTCTGTTGTCTGCATTTTGTATAATATATTGCAAATTCTTGTGAATAATGGAATGTTATTATAGTTGTCTAAAGTTTTAACATTGATCTTTATACTGTAAATTCATAAATTATTGCGTGCATTTATTATTGCGATTCTGTCATTTTAGACTTAAATGCGATTTTAAATTTTACGATTTTGAGAAAAATCCTGTTTAATCCATATAAAATATTTCATAATGCGAGTTTAAATTATTGCGTTTTACAACTCCGTTGCATTTTTCACAATAAAAAAAAAACTCGCATTAATTCCGAATTTACAGTATATATATATATTATGTATATAACTTGGGAAAATACCCAAATGTTATAAAGAAGAATAAATTAATTGATTGTTATATGGTATTAGAATAGGAAGATGTGGTATATTGCTAATTTGACAACCCTCCATCAGAGACCAAAGGATGTAGGCCGTTAGCAACTGATGACACTGGACAACCTTTAACAATCAGTAAAATCCATATCGCATAGCTATTTTTATTGAAAATCATATTATTGCTACATGTATGAAAACAATTTTTGTATAATCCATTACTTTAGATTTTATTGGTTCTTTTTCAGAAGGATTGAAATTCACCACCTAGAATAAATGGAGAAAAACATAGAAACAAGACCAGAATAAATTCAAAGACAAAAGTTGGATCAGTTATTATTTTCATCACTCAGTCAATGATTTGAAGTTCTTTAAATTCAAAAAAATATTGAAACCACAATAATGTCAAAGTTCTGTGCTGAATGTCCAAAAAGTGGACTATACCATCAAACAATGCTGGATGATAAGAAACTATTAATGTTTTGTGTTGAGGGATATTGTGAAAAAAAATAGATTTACTTAAATAGCTACTAGTATGTTAAGCCTAACAATAGAGTTTTTATTGATTTCAAATGGCAAATAATTGTGTTTCAAGAAAGTATTCTATAATTCATGAATAAACATATATTGATACTTACATTATCTGCTTTGTTGTTTAAAAGTTTAGTTTTGAACAGTTAAAGAACAATATGCTAAATTAACATTTCCCAAGAAAAAAGATATTCAATTAAAAAGATTCATCTTATAATAATTTACTACCAAATAGAAAACATTGTAACATACACATTACTGTTTATTTATATCTATATATTTACAATTAGAATCCCATAGGATTTTAATTTGTCCCCATGGGATATTAAAAATCCCATGGGATAATAAAAAATCCCATGGGATTTTTTTTTGTCCCATGGGACAACAAATATCCCATGGGACTACAATAATCCCATGGGACAAAAAAAAATCCCATGGAATTTAACCAAAATCCCATGGGAATAATGGTAAATCCCATGGGATTTTGCCCTGTCCCATGGGATATTGAAAATCCCATGTTTTTATAATTCAAATTGCAAAATAAATATGAAAGTAACTGTAGAAAAACCAATGAAATTATTGAATCCCATGTAATTCTGCACATTTTGGTTATATACATGATATTGTAGCTCTTGTTTGAGGCGGCGGCGGATTTGCAAATGAGTGTTTTGCAAATTAAAAAGTGTCCAGTGTTGAGAAACAAAATCATGCAATGCTACCTTTTAACATAAAGTATCTTTTTTGAACGAAAGAAAGGATCAAAGGAAATGTACTGATTGAATGAAAAATATGTTACATTTGCTGCAAAGGAAAAATGGGAGAACCATCTTAATATGACTGGTATTAACTTGAAAAAAATACACACTTCGTGTACAAAATATACTAAAAGCACTAATGGTCTTCAACTTTGTACTTGTTTGGCTTTATAAATATTTTGATATGAGCGTCACTGATGAGTCTTATGTAGACGAAACGCGCGTCTGGCATACTTAATTATAATTCTGGTACCTTTGATAAACTATTTACACCACTGGGTCGATGCCACTACTGGTGGACGTTTCGTCCCCGAGAGTATCACCAGCCCAGTAGTCAACATTTCTGTGTTGACATGAATATCAATAATGTGGTCATTTTTATAAATGTCCTGTTTACAAAAACTTTAATTTTTCGAAAAACTAAGGATTTCTTATCCCAAACAAAGATAACCTAAGCCGTATTTGGCACAACTTTTTGGAATTTTGGATCCTCAATGCTCTTCAACTTTGTACTTGTTTGGCTTTATAAATATTTTGATATGAGCGTCACTGATGAGTCTTATGTAGACGAAACGCGCGTCTGGCATACTTAATTATAATTCTGGTACCTTTGATAACTATTTACACCACTGGGTCGATTGCCACTACTGGTGGACGTTTTCGTCCCCGAGAGTATCACCAGCCCAGTAGTCAACATTTCTGTGTTGACATGAATATCAATAATGTGGTCATTTTTATAAATGTCCTGTTTACAAAACTTTAATTTTCGAAAAACTAAGGATTTCTTATCCCAAACAAAGATTACCTAAGCCGTATTTGGCACAACTTTTTGGAATTTTGGATCCTCAATGCTCTTCAACTTTGTACTTGTTTTGGCTTTATAAATATTTTGATATGAGCGTCACTGAAGAGTCTTATGTAGACGAAAACGCAAGTCTGGTGTACTAAATTATAATCCTGGTACCTTTGATAACTATTTACACCACTGGGTCGATGCCACTGCTGGTGGACGTTTTCGTGCCCGAGAGTATCACCAGCCCAGTAGTCAAAGTTTCGGTGTTAACATGAATATCAATAATGTGGTCATTTTTTTTTTATAAATTTCCTGTTAACAAAACTTAAATTTTATCAAAAAACTAAGGATTTCTTATCCCAGGCATAAATGACCTTAGCCGTATTTGGCACCACTTTTTGGATTTTTTTTTTATCCTCAATGCTCTTCAACTTTGGTACTTGTTTGGCTTTATAAATATTTTGATATGAACGTCACTGATGAGTCTTATGTAGACCAAACGCGCGTCTGGCGTACTAAATTATAGTCCTGGTACCTTTGATAACTATATACTAGTAATGTCGTGTGACGTACACCTCAATAATGAAATGTCCGACGACACAATTGATTGTCTGTTTGTGCTCTCAATAACTTGGGAGTATTCAAAACAAATCACGAAAAACAAATATGACGAATATGAACCAACGACAACCACTAAACTAAAGGCACCTGGTTTAGGACAGGCACCTAATGCATGAGGCGGAATTAAAAGTTGTTAAGGATTATATGACTATTTGCCTTTAGGTTTTTAGGTTTTTAGGTTTTATTAAGAAGGAGACGTTCACAAAAGAAAAAAAAATACAATAACAGAAGAAAGACAAGATCACCCGGTGATACAGAGAAGACAAAGACAGTATACAATAATTTCATTAGACCATATGGCTCTTCAAATTCATGCACAATATTGCTTTATATATATCATTGTTTTCTTAGCCAAAAGCAATACCACTGTGTCTAAACCACACCGGCAAAATTTGTTCGGACTCGATGGTATCTAACATCCGGCACAATGACGGAACATTAATAGACAGAAGAAAGCTAGGTTTCTCCTTATTTTCGTATTTTTTTTTATGATATCGAAGAATATATATACATATGTGGTATCTTTGTGCTTCTGAAGGTTATCGAAATGATAGTTTTAAACATATACTCAAATTTAAATACGTCGGATATCTTTTTTAAAGATAGTTCTTGTTGATGATCTGTTTTACAAATTCAAATGACGTCATCATTTTTTTGTCATTTTTTACAATTTCAAATATGACGTCACTTGACGTTGTGGTTTAAAACATATTCGGATGTGTCTACATATTGTGTTACAAATGTCTGGTTATGTAATGTATTTTCAGTTGTTTCCTGTAATTAGTTAATATTTCAGTTCTTCTCGTGGGATTTTGTCTGTTGCTTGGTCCGTTAGTGTTGTGTCGTTGTTCTCCTCTTATATTTAATGCGTTTCCCTCAGTTTTAGTTTGTTACCCCGATTTTGTTTTTTGTCCATGGATTTATGTTTTTGAACATCGGTATACTACTGTTGCCTTTAAACAACTATTTTCTATTGTGATATGCAATATTTTCTACAACCGTTCTATATTAACAGAGAAATAAGTAAAAATGCACGTCAAAATGACGAATTAGTGAACCTTGCCTTGAAATTGTTTAATGTCTCGTTAAATTGTTCACATTGTACGGAAAGAAAGGTACGAGAAGATAGATTGCTGACACGAAGATTGCAAAACTTGTTTTTATGAACATCTCAATACTTGTATTTCTGAGTATGGAACTAAAGAAATGGGTCATGTCAAAATGGAACTGGCCGGTTTTCGTCAATTTTTACCACCCGGTTTTGGTCATATATTTCACAATGCATAACCGGGTTTGGTCAAATAAAATAAAAGATCATAATGGCATTGCATTATAATTGATAATTTAACTTCAGTGTTAAAAAGGAGTTTTGTGACTGGGTCGTTTGGAAAACAAGTTCTTTCACAGGACAACGGCTTATTATTTATATGATTAGTCTCAGATTCAAATAAATAATAAGCAAACACTAGAATTCCTACTCTTATAGAACACAAATAATTTTAAGTTAACTTTGCATTAAAAAATGTTTAACAGCAGAATACATACAAATGAAGGTTATAACACAAATTAATGTTAAAGCTCTCAAATATGCGTTTCTATATGAATTATGGAAAATATGTTTAAACTTGAAATTAGAGTTAAACTTTACGGTCTTAAAAAATCGAAACACACAATTGATATGTGATTTTCTCGTACAATAGGATGGACACTTTTATAAGTAATCTAATCATTATATGTATGTAATCTTTTCTAGGATCGTTTAGGGGGGGGGGGGGGGGGGTCGTGTGCAATCTTTACGTCTTCTAGATTCGCCACTTATCTTATTAAGTGTAGTATACCGTATTGAAATATTGTAAGAAATAAGAAAACAGTGACACCCGCGAAATCGTATTATGTGAGTTTGATTATGTTTATTATAAACATTCTCATTGATATTTTTAAACAAGCGACACTAAGTGATTCGAATTCATAGCGTTTTTGAACTATTTGTATAAAGCTGCCTATGTCAAAAGTTAAATGGTTTTGACTGTAACATATACAAGTATGGAACACAGATCTAACATTTTTTTTCCCTATTTGTCCATTGTCCTTGCCTTTGACCTCATTTCTATATTTTTTTCCTTCGGCCACAGACCTTCACCATAAATTGAATTGTCAGTGCGTACACTTAAATATAAATAATATGTCTAATTTTTTTTATTGAAAAAAAAAAACGCCAGTGAAGTTGTTTGCTATGTCCAATCCGGTTTCGTGAAATTTGAAATTTTCAGTTGTTACACATTTTTTTATTTAAATTCAAGAACGGTGTAATTTTGTTTTGGAATTCTTGATTGTTTTTAGCTCACTTGATCCAATAGGAAAAGTTTTTTTTTTCATCACTTGGCACCGGTCGACCGTCGTTCATTATCTTTCAATACAATTTTTTTACATAAATGTTCACATCTAAAATTACTAGGCTGCATTTAACAAACCTTATTTAAAATCATATGTCTTTTTTAATTATAATTAGGGTATCTAGTTTTAAAAAGTTTACTGTGACCCCGCTTGTCAACCAAGATGGCCTTCATGGCTAAGAAATAAACAAAGGGGGGCATGCAAGTGCATGTTGTCAATTATTTAAAAACAGCCGTAGACATAGACAATTCGAAAGGGCCAGATGATTATCTTCATAATCTTGAGCTCTACCATTTGTCCATTTACTATAAAATTTTCACATTAGTTCTTAAAGGAGTTATTGCATTGCCCTTAAATGACAAATTTGAAGTTCTTTTTATCAATTTCTATCTATTATTTTCAAACATATATATAAATGTCATATAGCAAAAATGATTTAGGAAGTCAAGAAGATATACAAATAAATCGACTTGGCCGATATCCTAATAAAACTTATTGACCTTTAATTAAGATTTTTTTTTTCATTTCATTGCGTTTTTACACGCCCGTCACAATTTTGACAGGACGTATTATTGTATACATCCGTCCGTCCGTCTGTCCTTCCTTCCATCCGTCCGTTCCTCCATCTATCTGTCATTCTGTCTATCCGTCCGTTCCTTCATCTATCTGTCATTCTGTCTATCCGTCCGTCTATCTATCCATCTATCCTTCCGTCCAGCGTAAACATGTCGCACCGTAACTTGAGAACAGCTTATCTAGTTTTCATGAAACTTAACAAAGTTATTTCTTGAAATGGTCAAACGATCTGTAAAACCTTTTAGTGAAAATCTAATGAAATCTTTTTGAGCTACAGAACTTTGTAAGTAAAACAGGAGTGTGTTTTTTTTTAACATGTCGCGCCATATCTCAAAAACGATTTATCATTATTGCATCAAACGTTACACATATCTTAGTAATATAAATCTTAACTTCTGAATACTTTTTTGATGATGTTTTAAATTTTGTTTATTAAGCGTTATTTAGGTTTTTTTGGTCACATATTGCGATGTATCTCAAAACCTACATAAAAAAAATATCATAATGTTAATGTTAAAAAAATAATTAGATATCAGTGTATGCTATTGAGTATTTATATTCCATTTAAATTAGTTTGAAAATCAGTGAAATAACGAATACGTCTTTCAGTAGGAAAATGTGTAGTACTATAATTATCTATGTAAATAAATGTAAACACGCCAAGTTTATAATAAATATATATTTAAATTCTTTCGAAAGACAATGTTCCGTGTTAAAGTTACTTTTCATAAATGGTTGGTTTTAAAAAAATATAAAAAACCGGGTGATATATACAGACGAAACCGGGGTGATTGTGTAGTAAACAACAATGACGAAACCGATGTATTTTTATTTGACATGACTCATTTCTTTCGTTCCATACTCAGAAATACAAGTATTGAGATGTTCATAAAAACAAGTTTTGCAATCTCCGTGTCAGTATCTATCTTCTCGTACCTTTCTTTCCGTACAATGTGAACAATTTAACGAGGAAATTAAACAATTTCGAGGCAAGGTTCACTCAATTCGTCATTTTGACGTGCATTTTTACTTATTTCTCCGTTTATATAGAACGGTTGTAGAAACTATGGCATATCACAATAGAAAATAGTTGTATATGTAAATATATTCTTAGATATCATAAAAAAAAATAAGAAAATAAGGAGAAACCTAGCTTTCTTCTGTCCATTAATATTCCGTCATTGTGCAGGATGTTAGATACCATCGAGTCCGAAACAAATTTTGCCGGTGTGGTTTAGACACAGTGAATACAGAAACTCAGATATTGGTTTAAAACTTTTTTTTAAACCGTGTGATGATTTCATTACACAGTATAATTGTTTTCTTTTTTTTATTTATTAATGAACTGTAAGATTTAAACTGACTGCATTTTAGTTAATACAAAAACATGTGAAGGGAGACAATGCACCCTTGCTTCCCGCTTGCTCCTTTGCTCTTAAGCTCCTGTAAAGTAGAGGTCACTTCCAACCTCTCATTAGAACTGTCAAAATAATCTGTCATAGAACTGTTCTAAGCTGTTTCTACAACATTTCTATCTAGAAATATCTTGTCAGAATCAGTTCTAGGTAGAACTGTCAGGGTCAGTTATAGGGTAGAACTGTGTAAAACTGTTTTAGGTAAAACTGCCCAAATCAGCTCTAGTCGTAGAACTGTCAGCAGAACTCACCAATTCAGTTCTAACCGTAGAACTGCCAGCTGAACTGACTTAATCAGTTCTAACCGTAAAACTGTCAGCAGAAACCGTCTAAAACTGTTCTAGCCGTAGAACTGTCAAAACCTGTCAGGATAGTAGTCCTATATCTATTTTTTTAGTATATACATGTATTATATTCTTTTGACTTATTTATAAATATATATATATATATATATAAGACAAAAGGTCTTTAAACTGTTCTATGGATAGAACTGGACTAAATCAAAAGATGTTCTAGTCGTAGAACTGTACAAAACTGTTCGAGGGTAGAACTGTCAGAATCAGTTCTAGGAATAACCGTCTAAATCAGTTTAAGGTAGAACTGACCAAATCAAATCAGTTCTAGGTTAGAACTGTTCTAGCTAGAACTGCCTAAAAGGTGTCAGGCTGACAGTTCTACATACTGTTCTTGAACAGTTCTCATTTCATATTCTGACAGATTTGATGAGAGGTTAGAAGTGATCTCTACTGTATACCAAGTCATGATGGTGTCACTACAGATTAAAATTCTATCTCATAAATCTGTCCGAATTCATAACATCTCTGACTAATCTAATGGATAAAAAAAGAGGCAAGTCAAAATGTAGGCTTTGTTTGCTCGCACTAACTTATTATTTTCTGTGCGATCAATGACCACATTTAATAAAGATAACACCAACAAAGACATCGTTGAAATTATAATTAGCAACCTCATCAAGTTATCAATAACTATATCTATAATATTTATGTTTCTGTGAATTTTAACCTTTAAGTAATTTCATGCACAAGCTACAAAAAATACAAAAAAAATACAATTGGTGACCGATGTACATTTAATGTCTTTTCATAAAATTGTTGTGAAAAGTGAAACCACAAAAAAACTGAACTCCTATAGTCACCGTCATCCGAAATTCGTAAGCGGTTATCGATAAAAATAATCTAAACTATCAATCGTGTTCACTCGAGATATAGTTTTTTCACATTCCATTCATAAATCGCAAAAAGAAAAACCACTACTGACCTACCTTTTAAGTGATCACACTGTAATAATCCTGACCTTCACATTTTCCAGAATGTTTTCCATTGTCATTCTGCCATCTTCGTTTCTATGAGGATCATTTGTTTACATATGACATTCGTCACTATACGCAGTTTCCTGAAATGTTCCTTTCATTGATGTGATAAGGTTTCCCGCGCTTTATGCAAATTTTATGAAATTGAACTCCACGGAAACTCTTCCGGTAAAAACAATGGCTGATTCCACCATTCAAAATCGTCTATGAAAAAGTGAAGGTCAGGATTATTACAGTGCGATCACTTAAAAGGTAGGTGAGTACTGGTTTTTCTTTTTGCGATTTATGAATGGAATGTGAAAAACTATACGCGATTGATAGTTTAGATTATTTTTACCGATAACCGCTACGAATTTCAGCTGACGGCGACTATAGGAAATTCAATACGGAAAGTCACCATCAAATGGGCAAAATCAAATGATTAAAACACATCAAACGAATGGACAACAACTATCATATTCCTGACTTAGTACATACATTTTCAAAGATAAAAAGCGCTAAACCTTTCACGTATATGACAGTCGCATCAAATTGTCAAATTTAAATATGGTTATAGCAGTCATTACTATGTTATAATATCAAAACAAACACACAAATATCACATTAAAAAAACCCACATTCATTGATTTGTGTTTTTGGCGTCACATAGGAAAACAAATTATATTGAAATTCAACCTTAAGAATAAATTCCCGCAAATAGCAGTATAATGTTAACTTTGCTGATTTCTTTTTTATTTTCAAATCATCTTGTTACATGTAACGGAAAGTCAAATAAATGATGACTACAATGTCATTAAAAGACCAAAACGTTACAACTAAAATTTTATTGAATTAGAAAAAACAGCAACTGTAATAAATACTTTGATTTATATTGTTTTCTCCCCTTATTCTCGTCACTTTTTTTTGTCCTCGGTCTCCTCATTTTCATAACATTTGACCATAAACTCTATGACACAATTTTTCGGCCGTTCAGGCTTGATCTGTGATTGGATAATCGACGGAAGAGCACCTGTTTACTAACGTTGTGATGTTCTGAAGTACATCACTAATAGCCAATGAATAGTTTGTCAAAAAAATCAATGCAGCTGAATACGCAAAACCTACTATTACAGTTTTGAAAACCATTTGTCCAACTTCGACATAAAAAGGACGAATTTTTTGTTGTACAAACCGTGCAACTTTCCTTTCAAGGTAAACGACACAATTACCGTCCTTCCATACACGCGTCTTGAAATTATTTTTCACATTCTTTCAAAGTTAGGTCAAATATGTCCTTATAAAAGTTCAAAGCATCTTTGAACATCTGAAATATAAAGACGATACCCAGAAAACAAACACTAGGTAAGTCGCTGTTTGTTTTGGTGACGTCACAAGTGCCAAACACATAAAGTATATTATATAAACAAACAGATAAATCGAATATGAAATAATCACTGACGTTATGTATAAGAACGTGACCAGCATTAATAAGAAAGTTATTATTAATACTACTTTTGTAATGTTACTTTTGTCCTTTTTGGGACCATACCATATATATCTAAGCCCGCCATTCAAAATAACAAAATAAAATGGGAAAAATAGGAAAAGGTAAAAACATTAGTAAGCATCCCCGTTTCCCTACTGTACTTATACATTTTGTAAATGAACATGTTGACTCTTTAGCTTGGGTTGATGTATCAACATTTATTTGATTTGGATTTGAGGTTGAGTCATTAGGTTTGGGAGATTTTGGTGACTTTTCAACTTCATGTTTATTTGGATTTGAGGTTGGGTCATCACGTTTTTGGAGATTTTTTGTGACTTTTCAACTGCATGTTTATTTGGATTTGAGGTTGGGTCATCACGTTTTGGAGATTTTTTGTGACTTTTCAACTTCATGTTTATTTGGATAAGAGGCTGGGTCATTATGTTTGGGAGATTTTGGTGCATTTTCAACTTCATGTTTATTTGGATTTTGAGGTTGGGTCATTACATTTTGGAGATTTTGTTGACTTTTCAACTTCATGTTTATTTGGATTAGAGGGCTGAGTCATTACGTTTGGGAGATTTTGTTGACTTTTCAACTTCATGTTTATTTGGATTTGAGGTTGGGTCATTACCTTTTGGAGATTTTGGTGACTTTTCAACTTCATGTTTATTTAGATTTGAGGTTGGGTCATTACGTTTGGGAGATTTTTGGTGACTTTTCAACTTCATGTTTATTTGGATTTGAGGTTGAGTCATTACATTTTGGAGATTTAGATGACTTTTCAACGTCATGCGGTTTGGGTGAATTGTCATCTTCGTTTTGATTTGAATCACGGGTTAGTCCATTCGGTTCATGAGATTTTGGTGACTTTTCAGCTTCGTTTTGATTTCTTGTGTTGTTCTTACACCACAAATATATGCATTTTTCATATTTATTGTTGGACTGTGAGTTACCACTATTTTCTGCGTTTTTCGTGTTTTCCCTCCCAGTCCAGAAATTACAGTTAAACCACAGATAGATGCCAGTTATTAAAACACGCTCGAATTTTTTATAACCTTGAAGGTTACAACCTTGGGGGAGCAATCTTACAAATGAATCCTGTAATGCAATGGCACGTTCCGCGTTCAATTACATCTGTCTCAAAGTTTTTTGGAAGAGTCAAAAGCAATACACCTAAAACATGGTAGATTATTAGTGCTACTAGAGGTCCACCTAATAAACTTAAAAAACGATGTATCTAACGGATCGCCTAACATGGAAGTGAAGCCAAATAACATGTCATCCTCAGCAATATCTTGGATGTGTGCTTTCCATTCGTATGCTGATGCATACATACAAAGTTCGATGTAAATGGCTGTCGGTAAAAGCAATATGAAAACTATTCGAAACTTACGAACCATTAATTCAGTCAGAAAAGTAGGTAGTTTGCATTTTGTTTCATTTGGGTCTTCGGTAGAATCCTCGGAAAAAAAGACATTTCCAAACATAGAAATGTATTTTTTTTTTATCAGCGACATGATCCTGTTTGTCAGCGGCATACCAATGTCTTGGATGAAAAACAGTAAACAAATTACCAATTCGAACAATCAACAGAGGAGTATAACAAAAAAATAATAACTGACATTATATAAGGGACGATTCTGTAGCCTTCCATTTCTTTAAGTGTGTCATCACAACATACAGTTCCATTGAAATAATTACAACATCGGTATCCGAATTCCTGAAAGGGTACCCCAAAGTACTTTTTTTAGGTTATATACCAAGGACTCTCAATAAACCACGTAAATTTAGCTAGAAAAACACAGGTCAATGTTTGCGTAATCTTCGTCATTATCCGTAACGTTTTGCTTTACGTATTTCTTTAGTTAAATATTCAACAACTTGGCTTGTTATTTCTTTGTTACTTCTCTGAATTGTGCAATTGTTGTTACCATGTTCAACTATATCAATATTTATCTTTTGGTCGGGCTTATCGTCAAGTAAACCGAATGATAGAACTTTAAAGTCTGACCTCCAGGATACATAATAAAATGGACCAGACGGATCAATATAGGAAATTATCCAATCTTTTTGGAGCAGGAGCTGTGTTATCAGTTACGTTCCCAACTATTGCTATTGATATCCGAGCGTGCTGTACATATCCGTCTTGCCATACTGTTTTTCTGTTTCAAAAAAAGTGGTCAAACTTTCAGTATCAGCTATTTTGATAGAACAACTTTTGGAATCTTTCCCACTTGGTAAATAATCTGCCGGACAGGTATTACTATTACCTATCGAACGTAACTTGTACTGGTTGAGGTAGTACAGCATACGTTAACATAGTCAAAAGGATAAATTTTGTTCCAATCATTTTGGCTTTGCCCTAAAAATAAAGAAATAAAAAGTTTTATAATAAAATTAACGGTATCAATTTTCTTGCACCAGATGCGCATTTCGACAATACATGTCTCTTCAGTGATGCTCGTGGCCAAAATATTTGAAATCCAAAGCTTATATAAAAGATGAAGAGCTATAATCCAAAAGGTCCAAAAAGTATAGGTTTATAACTTCCTTTCCAACGCTGCGTATTAACATTAGACCGCTAATATATAAGGACCTGAATCTGTTTCTTAATAAGTCGAATATGAAGTACAAAATGATATTTCATGATGAGCACAACAGCGAATCTGGAAGATATACCATCCATTTGCCACAATATATGTACATCATAAACTATGTAAACAATCCTAGATAAAGCCGACTAGGATAAACATTTATCTTTTATATTAAATTCTTTGTTTTCAAAATTATTTATTAATTTAATAATTTTCCATCCGAAAAATAGCATAACTTTAAGGATAACACAAAAAATAAAAACAAACATAAAATTACGAAGTTGAGTATTAGGTATACCAGGACAATTTGTCAAATACTGTTTAGGTAATCTATTCGGGTGCCCGTCTATTCGTAGACGCAGTCATGGCCATCGTCATTTTAACAATTTCATTCACTGTACAACTAATGTTTGGAACTCTCATGATTCGAGCGTCACTAATGTTTTCTTTTTTGACGAAACGCGCGTCTGGCGCAAATCTAAAATTTTGATCCTGGTATCTATGATGAGTTTTTTTTTCAAACCAACACAAACGTATAGCTATCATTCCGGATATTGCAAGTCATAAACTTTTCCGTATAAACTGTTCCTCTATATATTCCGTCATCTGGAAGGTTTAAATCAACATACTTGAACGCCAGAGGTGTAAAATACGTAGATATATAAGGAAGGCATACGACCTACAATGTTTAACAACAAGTACTCTTGTATCAAAGCATAGTTTATTCTGAAATTTCATCTAAACTGAATTAAATAGAATGCACAATTCTGTTGGAAGTAAGTAATACTGTCTCAATTTATAAAATAAACCATGATTTTCTATTAAAAAAAGCATTGAAATGTGTATCCCTATTTTTGTTTAGGGTAATGAATTCCAAATTATTCACGTTCGTAATTTCAATTCCTAGAAAACGATATTATGATTAGAATTGATCAGACAATCAGAAAATGTAAATCAAAGTCCGGGAAGCGAATGGGTCGTTATCTGGTGAAAATAATATAATAACCATCGCGTGATAGAGATAACCAACTATCTTTTAACAGTATCCTTACTTTTAATTATTATCAATATGAAGATACTATAATCTTTTATATGTCGATTCAACCATCTTTCACTACAGTACACAATTGAGAATGGTACATTTTAACAGATTATGTGTCAAGGAGACAACAACCGGACAAAAAAAGCAACAAACAGTACAAGGTCACAAATTTGGGTTTCAAACACAGCAAGAACAACAATCGGAGCCGGGCTTCCGCTGTACCCTCAACAATAAGGTATACTAGTTCATCGAAAAAAAAATCACACTTAAATCCGAAACATAGGCCAGAGTTTCATGACTTGGGACACGGCGCAACATAAATTAACAAATGACTACTAACAGTTACTGACACGACAGCTCCATACCTCAAATCAATTGATCAAAAGATTATGTCTTCATCATTTAAAAATCAAGCACAATCCCTCCCGTGAAGGGTTCAGTATAATATTACCATCATAAAAGATACGGGAAAAAACATAACCTGTAAGATACTAACAACTGGTTATAGAACGGATGTTTTTTATTTCCGATTCAAATACCATAAAAGTGAATCAATATTAACTCCGAACAAATGCAATCTTTAATGACTCGACAGTAATCGTAGCTATATCCCTTCCGAATAATTCTGTTTAAAGGTTAGCTTTTGAGGTGATAGTAAGAATATTTTTCGCTTATTAAGTTTTCTTGGCCAACGTACCGGGAACAATGTCTTTTTCTGCATTTACAGGAAACAGTCACATGCATCCTGTCGTTAGTTTTACAAACAGTGACATCATTTTCTCTGTTCTCTGTCGTTAGTTTTACAACGAGTGACTTCACTGTCTCTGTTCTTTCTATTTATTAAAATACTTTCAACTCATAGATAAAAAATAAACTGAC
>NW_027268064.1:0-10594 GCF_963676685.1 Mytilus edulis
AGACAATGAGACAAATGTGCCCAGCCCAAATGAAAATCATACCACATCTTCTTTTTTTTATATTAAATATACATAAATATGACATAATACAACAATAAAGAAACTCAGCCGATCCGTACAATGTCATGTCGGGAATGTGTAATTCCATTTGTTTCTGTTTTTTTTATTTTCTATTTCGCTTTGTTTGTGTTATAACTGCATTTTATTTTTATTTTTTCCTGTTTTATTTTTCTTTCCTTTCCTTAATGTTTCTGCATGTATTTTGACCTTTTTTCATTATTATTTTTTTTTCTTCTTCAGATTTATCATATTGAAACCGTGACACTAATTTACTATTGTTGAGCTATGAGGGATGATCAGAAACTGTAATTATGAATGAAAAAAGGGGGCATTTTTACTGTCAGCTTGGGTTGAGCAGTTTTTTCAGTAAAAAATGGATTGAAAACTGTCAAAGTCCCCTTACAAATCAGGTCCAATCAGATTTAAGATATGCGGACCAATCAACGCCAGCTTTATGTAAGTGGTGATCCAATCGTCACCGTGATTTCAATCCTCCCGGCAAGCACAAAAACACATTCACCGAAATTTTCAAGTATTCTTTCTGTAGCAAATCGTCCACAGAGCTAATAGTCATGGCACGAACAAAGCAAACTGCACGTAAATCCACCGGAGGTAAAGCTCCAAGAAAACAACTTGCCACCAAGGCCGCCCGTAAGAGCGCACCTGCAACCGGTGGAGTCAAGAAACCACATAGATACAGGCCAGGAACAGTCGCTCTCCGAGAAATCAGGAGATACCAGAAGAGCACAGAGCTCCTCATCAGGAAACTCCCCTTCCAGAGATTAGTCCGTGAAATCGCCCAGGACTTCAAAACTGATCTCCGATTCCAGAGTTCAGCCGTCATGGCCCTACAGGAAGCCAGCGAAGCCTACTTGGTCGGTCTCTTCGAGGGATACCAACTTGTGCGCAATCCACGCCAAGAGAGTAACCATCATGCCAAAGGATATCCAATTGGCACGAAGAATCCGTGGAGAACGTGCTTAAGAAGTGTGATTTTTTCACCAAAACATAACGGCCCTTTTCAGGGCCACCAATATTTTTCAAAAAGAATCTATAAATTGTTGTACATGAAAATTAGAAACATAGCTGAACCCCTCTTTTCCCCATCTCTCTCTCTCTTTTATTTCTTCTTGTTGAATCCATCTATATGCAAAGCAATACATAGACAAAAAATAAATTTTATGATATATATATACACACAAGTCTCATCACAAAAAAAAAAGGGGGGGGGGGGGTGTTTTGTTTATCATGGTACATGTACGTCCTTGTGTGTAGAATATTAAATAGTACATTATATAAAAAAAAAAGATCAACATATGAATGTTTTCTATCTGTACTTCTGTTCTTTTCTTTTATTTTCTTCGCTTGTTTTGTCTTGTCTTCTTTTGATGTATTATTTACACCAGTAGTCTAGACCAAAGAAAGAGAACCACCAACTGGCCAAAATATAACCTTTTTTTTTAAGTTAGAGTTTAAATATCATGTATAATTCATTAATTTGAATATTTCTTTTAGAAAAGCTGATATTACAGGGTACTTTTATCAAAAATTTAGAGCTTTTTTTTCAGTCAGAATTGTAAAGAAAATTTTTATCATGTATGTAGTAATATATTTTGTCCACTTTAGAGTCTTGTCTTGCTGCTAGTTTACAAAATCATGAAATTTCTATTTAAATTAATATAATTTCGGTACGGGTCCAAGTAGTCCCCACAAAATTTCACTGTAGGAAGTCCATGTAAGCATATATCTTGCACTTATAAGCTTTTTTATATGATAAAAAGTAGTTTTCAGACTTATTATAAACTTTTCTGGCTAAAAGATGTCTTCAGAATAGTAAGTATATGTGTGCGCATTAACATTTTTTATTGGATTGGCTGATGAAATTGTCATCGTCATACTGTGGATAAATATAGAATGGTGTTTAAAAATAAAATTGAAAGGAAGATGCACACATAAGAAGTTTTACCCGCAGACAGGGGCATCTCTTTTCTTCACTGTAATACCTAAAAAAAAAAAATCTTTAATAGTAATAACAATAACAGTTTTTATTCATACATTCTCTCATTTATGATCTGAAGTACCTGCAGCAGATCTTTGATGGATGGCAAGCACAGCTTTGACAGATGATGTTGAGTTATGAAAGACAGGTAGAAAACTGCAAGCATGTAAAATCCTGTGATGTATCCAATTTCTGGGTACATCAAATAGACAAATAGATAACCAGTATTCCTAGATATGTCTGTGAGGTTTATTTTTTCCCCAACTAAATTCCATTCCATTAAGTTGAAATGTGTATTGACATTGAATGAAAATGTCTGTTCAGAGAAAGCAAATAATTATCTTTATAATTTTGACTGTCTAAAGTGATTTTCATTTATCATTTATTTATCATACTTTTCTATCTTAAAATGAAAACTTTTCAACATTTTGGAGCTTTTTTTGTCTCCTTCAGTCATTTTTATTCCGATTGAAAGTTTTTTTTCTGTTCAATAATAGTTTTTTTCTTAAAAAAATTACTGTCTGATATGAATTATTATATTTTTCAGACCTAGAATGAAAAAGTGGATTGAAAGTGTACACAGTTTAAGGCAGTACAGAGTTACCTCCCGGAATAAAACAACGTAAGCCAATCAGACAACAGTTAACTGAAAATGTGTGATACTTCTTTTACGGCCGCGTTGGTGATATATAAAGAGTCGCTGTTAGGACGGAAAGTATTATTTAACTAATCACCACAAATAGTTAAACATGTCAGGCAGAGGAAAAGGAGGTAAAGGTCTAGGAAAAGGAGGCGCCAAGCGTCACAGGAAGGTGTTGCGTGATAACATCCAAGGTATCACCAAGCCAGCCATCCGTCGTTTAGCAAGAAGAGGTGGAGTAAAACGTATATCTGGACTCATCTATGAGGAAACCCGTGGTGTCCTTAAAGTTTTCTTGGAAAATGTCATCCGTGATGCTGTCACATACACAGAGCACGCCAAGAGGAAGACTGTCACTGCCATGGATGTTGTCTACGCTTTGAAACGTCAAGGACGTACCTTGTACGGATTCGGAGGTTAAACAGCCACCCAGCTAATATAAACAACGGCCCTTTTCAGGGCCACCAACATTTTTCAAAAAAGAATCTTAGATTTGTTGTACATCGTTTTAAACAAAATCTTGAAATCAAAGCTTGCTCCCACTTCTATTCTTTTCTCTAATGTTCATGAATTTTTCAACCGTTTTCTTGTTTTCCCTGATCCTGATCCGCAAACTATTTTCTCTCTCTCTCGTTATCCCCTCCCCCCTTTTTTTTTTAAATATCTGGCTTTCTTTTTAATTAACTCCTTACTCTTACTCTTGTATTTATTTGAGAATTTATATTTCTGAAGGTTTATGAATACGTTCAAAGATCAAATCCGTGCATTTGCCTACACGAAGAGAGAAAATTTCAAAACAAAATGCACGGACTTTTACACACAAAATCTGTAGATTCTGTTATATTCAATTATAGAGTTTTTTGCGTGGTTTAATATTAGGTAATGTTCTTGTTTCCGTGTAAAATAATTCTCGCAATATTTTTTTTCTCTCGAAAAGCAAAAGAAAATCGTAAATTTATCAACTCTATTAATTGGAATGAAAGCACTGTTTTGTTCTTCATGATTTATGTATTTACGCTTTGTAGTTTTGGCAAATTAAATACTACAGAATGAGTGAAATACACGTATATTTGTTATACAGATAGAAAGAAGAGAAAAGTAACCATATACTATTGAAATAGTTTGAAAGTAGTTATAGCTGGGGGTTGGGAATTTATAGCTTTGTTTAGAAGTTTGACATGATGTACAACAAATGTAAATTCTTTTTGAAAAATGTTGGTGGCCCTGAAAAGGGCCGTTTGTGAAGTTATAAACTTCAGACTGTTTACTTGCTGCTGGTGTATTTAGTGACGGCTTTGGTACCTTCACTGACAGGCGTGCTTGGCCAATTCTCCGGGTAAGAGAAGACGGACAGCGGTCTGGATCTCCGGGATGTGATGGTAGATCTTTTGTTGTAGTGTGCCAATCGGGAGGCCTCTGCTGCGATTCTCTCGAAGATATCGTTGACGAAGCTGTTCATGATGGACATTGCCTTTGAGGACACTCCGGTGTCGGGGTGAACTTGTCTCAAGACTTTGTAGATGTAGATAGCATAGGATTTCACGTCTCTTCCTCCTCCTTTTCTTGTCACCGCCGGGTCTGGCAGTCTTTGCCTTGGTGACGGCCTTCTTGGCTCCTTTAGTTCCTACTTTGGGTGGCATGTTACTGGTTTGATAATCAAATAAGTAATGGTGAAAAATTATTTTCAATTTTGTTTATATACTGGGCAAAACGGATTGAAAGATTTTATTGAACGCGAACCTCGGAGAGAGCACCCATAACATGTTGAATGTTCGGTAGCCTAACTGCCCGCAGAGAGCTTCGTTCTGATTGGTGTATAATAAAAACATCGTTCAATCCGTTTAGTGGGTATATAAGCTAAATTTTGAAGAAAAATTGTATCACTTTACTCAGTGTCGATCAACCAAATAGTACAAAATGTCAGGACGAGGAAAAGGAGGAAAAGCAAAAGCAAAGGCAAAGTCTAGGTCATCCCGTGCCGGACTTCAGTTCCCAGTCGGTCGTATCACAGACTTTTGAGGAAAGGAAACTATGCCGAGAGAGTTGGTGCCGGTGCACCAGTGTACCTCGCAGCTGTCTTAGAATACTTAGCAGCTGAAGTATTGGAGTTGGCAGGAAACGCCGCTCGTGACAACAAGAAGAGCAGAATCATTCCCCGTCATCTCCAGTTGGCCATCAGAAACGACGAAGAGTTGAACAAACTCTTGTCTGGTGTCACCATTGCCCAGGGAGGTGTTTTACCAAACATCCAGGCTGTACTTCTGCCAAAGAAGACCCAGAAAGCTGCCAAGTAAAAAGTGGATATATCAGATTACTCACTTAACAACGGCCCTTTTCAGGGCCACCAATATTTTTCAAAAAGAGTCTAAAATTGTTGTACATCTTAGTAATACTTTATTCCCCATACATAATTGAAAAAAAATATATTCTACTACATAACAAATAAAAAATGTCTAAAATATAAATGTCCCTTCTTCCGTGATTCTTCTTTTCTTCTCTCTCTAACGCATCCCATTTAAGTACAGTTCTTATAGCATAACACTAAGTCTAGTAACTTTTTCAGTCTTCTTCATCAGAACATTTATTGTCGAACTTTCTGACTCTTTGAACCCACAAGTAGCTCAGTTAAATCATATAAAGTTTTGTCGGGGAAAAAAAAACAACACTGATAGTATTTATATTTAATACTAGTCTGCTCTCTTCTTTCTCTCTCTTGGTTATTGATGCGAGCATGCTTAGATTCATCTGAGAAGGAGTGTGGTTTTTTTTATTATTATAATTATTTATAGTTTTTGTTAACATTATCTCTTTCGTCAACACTTTTATATATGATATGTACTTTCCATTCTTTTCCTTTTTCCATTTTTTTTTTCAGCATCTCTCCTCTCTCTCTCTCTCTCTCTCTCTCTCTCTCTCTCTCTCTCTCTCTCTCTCTCTCTCTCTCTTCTCTCTCTCTCTCTCTCTCTCTCTCTCTTCTCTCTCTCTCTCTCTGTCTTTCTGTCTTTATTTAGTTATTGTTTGTGTATTAAAGATGTGGAATCGATGTAAGCACACCGACAATCAGACAATGAGACAAATGTGCCCAGCCCAAATGAAAATCATACCACATCTTCTTTTTTTTATATTAAATATACATAAATATGACATAATACAACAATAAAGAAACTCAGCCGATCCGTACAATGTCATGTCGGGAATGTGTAATTCCATTTGTTTCTGTTTTTTTATTTTCTATTTCGCTTTGTTTGTGTTATAACTGCATTTTATTTTTATTTTTTTCCTGTTTTATTTTTCTTTCCTTTCCTTAATGTTTCTGCATGTATTTTGACCTTTTTTCATTATTATTTTTTTTTCTTCTTCAGATTTATCATATTGAAACCGTGACACTAATTTACTATTGTTGAGCTATGAGGGATGATCAGAAACTGTAATTATGAATGAAAAAAAGGGGGCATTTTTTACTGTCAGCTTGGGTTGAGCAGTTTTTCAGTAAAAAATGGATTGAAAACTGTCAAAGTCCCTTACAAATCAGGTCCAATCAGATTTAAGATATGCGGACCAATCAACGCCAGCTTTATGTAAGTGGTGATCCAATCGTCACCGTGATTTCAATCCTCCCGGCAAGCACAAAAAACACATTCACCGAAATTTTCAAGTATTCTTTCTGTAGCAAATCGTCCACAGAGCTAATAGTCATGGCACGAACAAAGCAAACTGCACGTAAATCCACCGGAGGTAAAGCTCCAAGAAAACAACTTGCCACCAAGGCCGCCCGTAAGAGCGCACCTGCAACCGGTGGAGTCAAGAAACCACATAGATACAGGCCAGGAACAGTCGCTCTCCGAGAAATCAGGAGATACCAGAAGAGCACAGAGCTCCTCATCAGGAAACTCCCCTTCCAGAGATTAGTCCGTGAAATCGCCCAGGACTTCAAAAACTGATCTCCGATTCCAGAGTTCAGCCGTCATGGCCCTACAGGAAGCCAGCGAAGCCTACTTGGTCGGTCTCTTCGAGGATACCAACTTGTGCGCAATCCACGCCAAGAGAGTAACCATCATGCCAAAGGATATCCAATTGGCACGAAGAATCCGTGGAGAACGTGCTTAAGAAGTGTGATTTTTTCACCAAAACATAACGGCCCTTTTCAGGGCCACCAATATTTTTCAAAAAGAATCTATAAATTGTTGTACATGAAAATTAGAAACATAGCTGAACCCCTCTTTTCCCCATCTCCTCTCTCTCTTTTTATTTCTTCTTGTTGAATCCATCTATATGCAAAGCAATACATAGACAAAAAATAAATTTTATGATATATATATACACACAAGTCTCATCACAAAAAAAAAAGGGGGGGGGGGGTGTTTGTTTATCATGGTACATGTACGTCCTTGTGTGTAGAATATTAAATAGTACATTATATAAAAAAAAAGATCAACATATGAATGTTTCTATCTGTACTTCTGTTCTTTTCTTTTATTTTCTTCGCTTGTTTTGTCTTGTCTTCTTTTGATGTATTATTTACACCAGTAGTCTAGACCAAAGAAAGAGAACCACCAACTGGCCAAAATATAACCTTTTTTTTTAAGTTAGAGTTTAAATATCATGTATAATTCATTAATTTGAATATTTCTTTTAGAAAAGCTGATATTACAGGGTACTTTTATCAAAAATTTAGAGCTTTTTTTTCAGTCAGAATTGTAAAGAAAATTTTTTATCATGTATGTAGTAATATATTTTGTCCACTTTAGAGTCTTGTCTTGCTGCTAGTTTACAAAAATCATGAAATTTCTATTTAAATTAATATAATTTCGGTACGGGTCCAAGTAGTCCCCACAAAATTTCACTGTAGGAAGTCCATGTAAGCATATATCTTGCACTTATAAGCTTTTTTATATGATAAAAAAGTAGTTTTCAGACTTATTATAAACTTTTCTGGCTAAAAGATGTCTTCAGAATAGTAAGTATATGTGTGCGCATTAACATTTTTTATTGGATTGGCTGATGAAATTGTCATCGTCATACTGTGGATAAATATAGAATGGTGTTTAAAAATAAAATTGAAAGGAAGATGCACACATAAGAAGTTTTACCGCAGACAGGGGCATCTCTTTTCTTCACTGTAATACCTAAAAAAAAAAAATCTTTAATAGTAATAACAATAACAGTTTTATTCATACATTCTCTCATTTATGATCTGAAGTACCTGCAGCAGATCTTTGATGGATGGCAAGCACAGCTTTGACAGATGATGTTGAGTTATGAAAGACAGGTAGAAAACTGCAAGCATGTAAAATCCTGTGATGTATCCAATTTCTGGGTACATCAAATAGACAAATAGATAACCAGTATTCCTAGATATGTCTGTGAGGTTTATTTTTTCCCCAACTAAATTCCATTCCATTAAGTTGAAATGTGTATTGACATTGAATGAAAATGTCTGTTCAGAGAAAGCAAATAATTATCCTTTATAATTTTGGACTGTCTAAAGTGATTTTCATTTATCATTTATTTATCATACTTTTCTATCTTAAAATGAAAAACTTTTCAACATTTTGGAGCTTTTTTTTGTCTCCTTCAGTCATTTTTATTCCGATTGAAAGTTTTTTTCTGTTCAATAATAGTTTTTTCTTAAAAAATTACTGTCTGATATGAATTATTATATTTTTCAGACCTAGAATGAAAAAGTGGATTGAAAAGTGTACACAGTTTAAGGCAGTACAGAGTTACCTCCCGGAATAAAACAACGTAAGCCAATCAGACAACAGTTAACTGAAAATGTGTGATACTTCTTTTACGGCCGCGTTGGTGATATATAAAGAGTCGCTGTTAGACGGAAAGTATTATTTAACTAATCACCACAAATAGTTAAACATGTCAGGCAGAGGAAAAGGAGGTAAAGGTCTAGGAAAAGGAGGCGCCAAGCGTCACAGGAAGGTGTTGCGTGATAACATCCAAGGTATCACCAAGCCAGCCATCCGTCGTTTTAGCAAGAAGAGGTGGAGTAAAACGTATATCTGGACTCATCTATGAGGAAACCCGTGGTGTCCTTAAAGTTTTCTTGGAAAATGTCATCCGTGATGCTGTCACATACACAGAGCACGCCAAGAGGAAGACTGTCACTGCCATGGATGTTGTCTACGCTTTGAAACGTCAAGGACGTACCTTGTACGGATTCGGAGGTTAAACAGCCACCCAGCTAATATAAACAACGGCCCTTTTCAGGGCCACCAACATTTTTCAAAAAGAATCTTAGATTTGTTGTACATCGTTTTAAACAAAATCTTGAAATCAAAGCTTGCTCCCCACTTCTATTCTTTTCTCTAATGTTCATGAATTTTTTCAACCGTTTTCTTGTTTTTCCCTGATCCTGATCCGCAACTATTTTCTCTCTCTCTCGTTATCCCCCTCCCCCCTTTTTTTTTTTTAAATATCTGGCTTTCTTTTTAATTAACTCCTTACTCTTACTCTTGTATTTATTTGAGAATTTATATTTCTGAAGGTTTATGAATACGTTCAAAGATCAAATCCGTGCATTTGCCTACACGAAGAGAGAAAATTTCAAAACAAAATGCACGGACTTTTACACACAAAATCTGTAGATTCTGTTATATTCAATTATAGAGTTTTTGCGTGGTTTAATATTAGGTAATGTTCTTGTTTCCGTGTAAAATAATTCTCGCAATATTTTTTTTCTCTCGAAAAGCAAAAGAAATCGTAAATTTATCAACTCTATTAATTGGAATGAAAGCACTGTTTTGTTCTTCATGATTTATGTATTTACGCTTTGTAGTTTTGGCAAATTAAATACTACAGAATGAGTGAAATACACGTATATTTGTTATACAGATAGAAAGAAGAGAAAGTAACCATATACTATTGAAAATAGTTTGAAAGTAGTTATAGCTGGGGGTTGGGATTTATAGCTTTGTTTAGAAGTTTGACATGATGTACAACAAATGTAAATTCTTTTTGAAAAATGTTGGTGGCCCTGAAAAGGGCCGTTTGTGAAGTTATAAACTTCAGACTGTTTACTTGCTGCTGGTGTATTTAGTGACGGCTTTGGTACCTTCACTGACAGCGTGCTTGGCCAATTCTCCGGGTAAGAGAAGACGGACAGCGGTCTGGATCTCCCGGGATGTGATGGTAGATCTTTTGTTGTAGTGTGCCAATCGGGAGGCCTCTGCTGCGATTCTCTCGAAGATATCGTTGACGAAGCTGTTCATGATGGACATTGCCTTTGAGGACACTCCGGTGTCGGGGTGAACTTGTCTCAAGACTTTGTAGATGTAGATAGCATAGGATTCACGTCTCTTCCTCCTCCTTTTCTTGTCACCGCCGGGTCTGGCAGTCTTTGCCTTGGTGACGGCCTTCTTGGCTCCTTTAGTTCCTACTTTGGGTGGCATGTTACTGGTTTGATAATCAAATAAGTAATGGTGAAAAATTATTTTCAATTTGTTTATATACTGGGCAAAACGGATTGAAAGATTTTATTGAACGCGAACCTCGGAGAGAGCACCCATAACATGTTGAATGTTCGGTAGCCTAACTGCCCGCAGAGAGCTTCGTTCTGATTGGTGTATAATAAAAACATCGTTCAAATCCGTTTAGTGGGTATATAAGCTAAATTTTGAAGAAAAATTGTATCACTTTACTCAGTGTCGATCAACCAAATAGTACAAAAATGTCAGGACGAGGAAAAGGAGGAAAAGCAAAAGCAAAGGCAAAGTCTAGGTCATCCCGTGCCGGACTTCAGTTCCCAGTCGGTCGTATCCACAGACTTTTGAGGAAAGGAAACTATGCCGAGAGAGTTGGTGCCGGTGCACCAGTGTACCTCGCAGCTGTCTTAGAATACTTAGCAGCTGAAGTATTGGAGTTGGCAGGAAACGCCGCTCGTG
>NW_027268065.1:2500-5000 GCF_963676685.1 Mytilus edulis
TCGGAGCGGACATTTTATTGTAGGTTTTTACTGAGATTGACGGACCTAGCAAGCGATTTTTACTGCATTGCCATTTCTTTTTTCTAGGAAAAGTCTTGAGAGATATCTGCAAAAAGTTTTTTTATGAACCTTCAGTACATGTATGCCCTGCTGACTGCAAATTTTCAGGTCGATTGGACTTGTAGTTTCAGAGAATATGTGGATTTTTTTTCAGAAGAGACGTAAGAACAATAATAAAATAAAAAATTTCTTGAATAATTGAGAGTTTGTTCCTTCAATAAACTGTCATAAATAAACAGTCATACATATTGATTGATTGATTAGTTGGTTGATTGATTGGTTGGTTGGTTGGTTGGTTGATTAAACACGTTTGATAGGGTCACTTAGAAAAAGGGGAAAAAGACCTCAAGAGACCTTGCATCCCGTATTAAACGCATGACACGGAAACATACATTAAGTGATTGATTGGTTGGTTGGTTGGTTAAACACGTTGGTTAAACATGTTGGTTTAACACGTTGGTTAAACACGTTGGCTGGTTAAACACGTTTGATAGGCTCAATTTAAACAAGCGAAAAAAAAAACCATCTTGGATCCCGTATTTAACACATGAAACGGAAACATGCATTGATTTATTTATTGGTTGGTTGGTTGGTTGGTTGGTTAAACACGTTGGTTAAAAATGTCGGTTAAACACGTAGTTTAAACACGTTGGCTGGTTAAACACGTTTGATAGGCTCAATTTTAACAAACGAAAAAAAAACATCTCGGATCCCGTATTTAACACATGAAACGGAAACATGCATTGATTGATTGATTGGTTAGTTGGTTGGTTGGTTGGTTAAACACGTTGGTTAAACACGTTGGTTAAACACATTGGATAGGCTCAAAATTGGATCCCGTATTTAACACATGAAACGGAAACATGCATTGATTGATTGATTGATTGATTGGTTGGTTGGTTAAACACGTTGGTTAAACACGTTGGTTAAACATGTTGGTAAAAAACGTTGGTTAAACACCTTGGTTAAACATATTGGTTAAACACGTTGGCTGGTTAAACACGTTGGATAGGCTCAATTTAAACAAGCGAAAAAAAAAACCATCTTGGATCCCGTATTTAACACATGAAACGGAAACATGCATTGATTGATTGATTGATTGATTGATTGATTGGTTGGTTGGGTGGTTGGTTGGTTAAACATGTTGGTTAAACACGTTGGTTAAACACGTTGGCTGGTTAACACGTTAGATAGGCTCAATTTAAACGAGCGAAAAAAACCATCTTGGATCCCGTATTTAGCACATGAAACGGAAACATGCATTGATTGATTGATTGATTGGTTGGGTGGTTGGTTGGTTGGTTAAACATGTTGGTTAAACACGTTGGCTGGTTAAACACGTTAGATAGGCTCAATTTAAACGAGCGAAAAAAAAAAAACATCTTGGATTCCGTATTTAACACATAAAACGGAAACATGCATTGATTGATTGATTGGTTGGTTAAACACGTTGGTTAAACACGTTAGTTAAACATATTTGTTAAACATGTTGGTTAAACACGTTTGATAGGCTCAATTAAAACAAGCGGAAAAAAAAGAGACCTTGAATCCCGTATCAAACACATGAAACGGAAACATTGATTGATTGATTGATTGATTGATTGATTGATTGATTGATTGGTTGGTTGGTTGGTTGGTTGGTTGGTTGGTTGGTTGGTTGGTTGGTTGGTTGGTTGGTTGGTTGGTTGGTTGGTTGGTTGGTTGATTGGTTGGTTGGTTGGTTGGTTGGTTGAAATTCAAACACACATAAAACTGTTGAAATAGTGCCAAAACCACATAATATGATGACCTTGACCTTTGACCTTGTGACCTTCGTCAAGGTCATTGCTCCACAAGGTCATTGCAAAAGACCCTATGGGTCAAGGACCTTTGTTTAAGAGTTTTGCCTAAATATGGCTTTTTAAAAACCATCGATGGGAGTTATGTCCCTTACATGATGGTAAAATCAATATAGTCATAATGTAAAAAAGTTGCCCCTTGAAGTACTTAACATTTTTTCACTGCTTAAATTTTCTGTATCTATAACCATTCAAGAATTATAGGGAAATCAAAGACATATGAAAATCTAAAATACGACCTTGACCTTTGACCTTGACCTATATTTCTAAGTTAGGACCCAGGGACCTCAAATAAAAACTTTCCTGGGTTATACGGTTAACGGTTTATGAGTTAAAAAAACATACCGACAAATTTATTTGGTAAAGGTAGATAACTCCTATAAAATTTCATCGAATCGCTTCGATCCAAATTAGCCAAAAATTCCTGAGGATGTAACGAACAATTTGTAAAAGGAATTTTGTCGCTTTCTTTTTTTGTTACGAAGGAGATGCACACACATGATAAACAGTGAATAGGGAGATAACTCTTACAAAGAAAATGGTGCGCCTTAGCAGGGTGAAATTTAAAAGCGCATAAACTATACGATACCATATGAGAAATA
>NW_027268065.1:7500-47554 GCF_963676685.1 Mytilus edulis
ACCTTCGTCAAGGTCATTGCTCCACAAGGTCATTGCAAAAGACCCTATGGGTCAAGGACCTTTGTTTAAGAGTTTTGCCTAAATATGGCTTTTTAAAAACCATCGATGGGAGTTATGTCCCTTACATGATGGTAAAATCAATATAGTCATAATGTAAAAAAGTTGCCCCTTGAAGTACTTAACATTTTTCACTGCTTAAATTTTCTGTATCTATAACCATTCAAGAATTATAGGGAAATCAAAGACATATGAAAATCTAAAATACGACCTTGACCTTTGACCTTGACCTATATTTCTAAGTTAGGACCCAGGGACCTCAAATAAAAACTTTCCTGGGTTATACGGTTAACGGTTTATGAGTTAAAAAAACATACCGACAAATTTATTTGGTAAAGGTAGATAACTCCTATAAAATTTCATCGAATCGCTTCGATCCAAATTAGCCAAAAATTCCTGAGGATGTAACGAACAATTTGTAAAAGGAATTTTGTCGCTTTCTTTTTTTGTTACGAAGGAGATGCACACACATGATAAACAGTGAATAGGGAGATAACTCTTACAAAGAAAATGGTGCGCCTTAGCAGGGTGAAATTTAAAAGCGCATAAACTATACGATACCATATGAGAAATATCTAAGCGACATATTGCGAAACAAACATTTATCGCAAGAACAAAATTTGGCGGAAGAAAAAAAAAAATAATAATAATAATTAAAAACCAATTGTTCAGAGAACAATTGAAAGTCTTTCCACACCACAGAAATTTGGATAAGAAGGTAGTGTCTTCATACTGATGCGATAAATAATGGTTTAATTATCTTTTTGAGTGATATAAGGGAGATAATATGCTACTTCCGGTGAAATTAATGTCACATCTGGTCTCATATGATAGCTTCTTTCACACTGATTGCAAAAATATATAGTTTCTATATACTTTTGTATGTAGAATGGGAGATAATTGGCCACTTCCGGTTTGTTGGAAGTCATTTATAGTCTTCAGTAATTTGTTCATGTATCTATATGAAAAAATATATGGATTCTGAGTTCTTTTATGTGAAAAAATTGCAAAAAAAGCTACTTCCGGTTTTCTCAAGGTCACTTCCGGTAGCCATTTTTCAAGGTCATTTGTCACTTAACCTTTTGTATCAGGTCAAATGTCTTTATAATGAACTTACTTGAAGTTATAATCAAATAATCTCATATCAAAACATTTCAGGGGGGACAACTCCTATAAGATGCCATCTAATTGTATAAGACTAAATGTAGCATATCTTCATTACAATCAAGCAGACATTTTGCACTTGTTCTTTTATATGTATCTCTCAAAGTGAGTGAGAAAATGCAAAAACAAGCAAAAGTCACAATTGAGAACTTGACCTTGACCTTTGACCTTGACCTCATTTTCTAAGTTAGGACCTAGGGGACTCAAATAAAAACATCCCAGGGTTATACGGTTATCTGTTAATGAGTTAAATAAACATACCGACAAATTTATTTTGTAAAGGTAGATAACTCCTATAAAATTTCATCGAATCGCTTCGATCCAAATACGCCAAAAATTACTGAGGATGTAACGAACAATTTGTAAAAAGAATTTTGTTGCTATCTTTTTTTGTTACGAAGGAGATACGCTTTGATGATAAACAGTGAAAAGGGAGATAACTCTTACAAAGAAAATGGTTCGGCTTAGCAGGGTGAAATTTAAAAGCGCATAAACTATACGATACAATATGAGAAATATCAAAGCGACATATTGCGAAACAAACATTTATCGCAAGAACAAAAGTTGGCGGAAAAAAAAAAAAAATAATAATAATAATAATAATCAGAACAAAAACAATAAGTCTTTCCACAGAAAAGTGGAAAGACTTAATTAATAAAATCATTGTGTGGTTCAAAGTATGACGGGATACATAAGTACAGTTTCACGTCAAATGTATATCCTAAAAAACAGACTTAACAGAAAAAGTAGTATTATTGAATAAAATAGTTTTGTCAGTCATAGTATGTCAAGATCCATAAGTAAAAGTAATATTAATAATTGAAATAATTTTGTCGTTCAAAGCATGATGTTTTACATAACCACAGAGTCACTTCAAAAGAATCTACCAATTAATTCTGTTGGGGAACCACATTGTGAGATGATGGGTCGTCCAGGTATCTTAATTCTAATTCTATTATGAATGTCACGGGGTATGAATATATAGGTGTTGTAGAGGAGAAACAGGCGCTTCTTTTGCGCAAGGTATCGAAGGGCGCTATGTTAAAAAATCTGAAACTAGAGCCCAAAATTTGAAAAAAAATGGTGAAAAATAGGGGGTCGACCTATTCCAGGGCTCCTAGAGAAATATAATGAGGGGTGTCACGGAGTATGACTATATAGGTCTTGATGAGGAGAAACAGGCGATTCCTTTGCGCAAGGTATCGAAGGTCGCTATGTTCAAAAATCTGAAACTAGAGCACAAAATTTATAAAAAATGGCAAAAAAAAGGGGTCCACCTATTTCAGGGCTCCTAGCAAAAAATAACGAGGGGTGTCACGAAGTATGACTATTTAGTCTTGTAGAGGAGAAACAGTCGCTTCAATTGCACAAGGTATCGAAGAGCGCTATGTTAAAAAATCTGAAACTAGAGCTCAAAATTTGAAAAAAATGGTAAAAAAAGGGGTCCACCTATTCCAGGGCTCCTAGCAAAAAATAATGAGGGATGTCACGGAGTATGACTATATAGTCCTGTAGAAGAGAAACATGCGCTTCTTTTGCGCTAGGTATCGAAGGGCGCTATGTTCAAAAATCTGAAACTAGAGCCCAAAATTTGAAAAAAATGGTGAAAAAATAGGGGGTCAACCTATTCAAGGGCTCCTAGAGAAATATAATGAGGAGTGTCACGGGGTATGACTCTATAGGTCTTGTAGAAAAGAAACAGGGGCTTCTTTTGCGCAAGGTATCAAAGGGCGCTATGTTCACAAATCTGAAACAGGAGCCCAAAATTTGAAAAAAATGGTGAAAAAATAGGGGGTCGACCTTTTCCAGGTCTCCTAGAGAAAAAAATGAGGGGTGTCACGGAGTATGACTATATAGGTCTTCATAAGGAGAAACAGGCGCTTCTTTTGCGCAAGGTATCGAAGGGCGCTATGTTCAAAAATCTGAAACTAGAGCTCAAAATTTGAAAAAAATGGTAAAAAAATAGGGGGTCGAACTATTCCAGGGCTCCTAGCAAAAAATAATGAGGGGTGTCACGGAGTATGACTATATATTCTTGTAGAGGAGAAACAGGCGCTTCTTTTGCGCAATGTATTGAAGGGCGCTATGTTCAAAAATCTAAAACTAGAGCCCAAAATTTGAAAAAAAATGGTGATAAAATAGGGGGTCGACCTATTCCAGGGCTCCTAGAGAAATATAAAGAGAGGTGTCACGGGGTATGACTATAGAGGTCTTATAGAGGAGAAACAGGTACTTCTTTTGCGCAAGGTATCGAAGGGTGCTATGTTCAAAAATCTGAAACTAGAGCCCAAAATTTGAAAAAAATGGTAAAAAAATAGGGGGGTCGACCTATTCTAGGGCTCCTAGAGAAAAATAATGAGGAGGGTCACGGGGTATGACTATACAGATCTTGTAGAGGAGAAACAGGCGCTTCTTTTGCGCAAGGTATCGAAGGGTGCTATGTTCAAAAATCTGAAACTAGAGCTAAAAATTTGAAAAAAATTGTGATAAAATGAAGGGTCGACCTATTCCAGGGCTCCTAGAGAAATATAATGAGTGTTGTCACGGGGTATGACTACATAGGTCTTGATGAGGAGAAACAGGCGCTTCTTTTGCGCAAGGTATTGAAGGGTGCTATGTTAAAAAATCTGAAAGTAGAGCCCAAAATGTGAAAAAAATGGTAAAAAATAGGGGGGTCGACCTATTCCAGGGCTCCTAGAGAAAAATAATGAGGGAGGTCACGGGGTATGACTATATAGATGTTGTAGAGGAGAAACAGGCGCTTTTTTGAGCAAGGTATCGAAGAGCGCTATGTTAAAAACTCTGAAACTTGAGCCCAAAATTTCAAAAAAATGGTGATAAAATAGGGGGTCGACCTATTCCAGGGCTCCTAGAGAAATATAATGAGAGGTGTCACGGAGTGTGACTATATAGGTCTTGATGAGGAGAAACAGGCGCTTCTTTTGCGCAAGGTATCGAAGGGCGCTATGTTCAAAAATATGAAACTAGAGCTCAAAATTTATAAAAAATTGTAAACAAATAGGGGGGTCCACCTATTCCAGGGCTCCTACAGAAAAATAATGAGGGGTGTCATTTAATATGACTATGACGATCTTGTAGAGGAGAAACAGGCGCTTCTTTTGAGCAAGGTATCGAAGGCTGCTATGTTCAAAAATCTGGAACTAGAGCCCAAAATTTGAAAAAAATGGTAAAAAATTAGGGGGGTCGACCTATTTAAGGGCTCCAAGAGAAAAATAATGACTGGTGTCACGGAGTATGACTATATATGCCTTGTAGAGGAGAAACTGGCGCCTGTTTTGCGCAAGGTATCAGAGGGCGATAAGTTCAAAATTCTGAAACTAGAGCCCAAAATTTGAAAAAAAATGGTAAAAAAATAGTAGGGTCGACCTATTCCTGGGCTCCTAGAAAAAAATAATGAGGGATGTCACGGGGTATGACTATGAAGATCTTGTAAAGGAGAAACAGGCGCTTCTGTTGTGCAAGGTATTGAAGGGTGCTATGTTAAAAAATCTGAACCTAGAGCCCAAAATTTGAAAAAAAATGGTAAAAAAGTAGGGGAGTCGACCTATTCCTGGGCTCCTAGAGAAAAATAATGAGGGGTGTCAAGGGGTATGACTATATAGATCTTGTAGAGGAGAAATAGGCACTTCTTTTGCGCAAGGTATCAATGGGCGGTTTGCTAAAAAATTTGAAACTAGAGCTCAAAATTTGAAAAAATGGTAAAAAAATAGAGGGGCAGACCTATTTCAGGGCTCCTAGAGAAAAATTATGAAGAGTGTCACGGGGTATCACTATATAGGTCTTGTAGAGAAGAAACAGGCGTTTCTTTTGCGCAAGGTATTGAAGGGCGCTATGATCAAAAATCTGAAACTACAGCCCAAAATTTGAAAAAAATGGTGAAAAAAAAGGGGGTCGACCTATTCCAGGGGTCCTAGAGAAATATAATGAGGGGTGTCATGCGGTATGACTATATAAGTCTTGTAGAGGAGAAACAGGCGCTTCTTTTGTGCAAGGTATCGAAGGGTGCTATGTTAAAAAATCTAAAATTAGAGCCCAAAATTTAAAAAAAATGGTAAAAAAATAGGGGGGTCGACCTATTCCAGATCTCCTAGAGAAAATTAATGAGGGGTGTCACGGGGTTTGACTATAGAGATCTTGTAGAGGAGAAACTGGCTCTTCTTTTGCGCAAGGTATCGAAGGTTGCTATGGTCAAATATCTGAAAGTAGAGCCCAAAATTTAAAAAAAATGGTAAAAAAATAGGGGATAGACCTTTTGCAGGGCTCCTAGAGAAAAATGATGAGGGGCGTCAAGGGGTATGACTATATAGATCTTCTAAAGGAGAAACAGGCGCTTCTTTTGCGCAAGGTATCGAAGGGCGCTTTGTTAAAAAATCTGAAACTAGAGCCCAAAATTTGAAAAAAATGGTAAAAAAATAAGGGGGTCGAACTATTCCAGGGCTCCTAGAAAAAAATAATGAGGGGTGTCACGGGGTATGACTATATAGGTCTTGTAGAGGAGAAACAGGTGCTTCTTTTGCGCAAGGTATCGAAGAGCGCTATGTTAAAAAATCTGAGACTAGAACCCAAAATTTGAAAAAAATGGTAAAAAAATAGGTGGATCGACCTATTCCAGGGCTCCTACGAAAAAAAATGAGGGGTGTCACGGAGTATGACTATATAGTCCTGTAGAAGAGAAACAGGCGCGTCTTTTGCGAAAGGTATCGAAGGGCGCTATGTTCAAAAATCTGAAACTAGAGCCCAAAATTTGAAAAAATGGTGAAAAAATAGGGGGTCAACCTATTCCATGGCTCCTAGAGATATATAATGAGGGTGTCACGGGATATGACTATATAGGTCTAGTAAAAAAGAAACAGGTACTTCTTTTGCGCAAGATAGCAAAGGGCGTTATGTTCAGAAATCTGAAACTAGAGCTCAAATTTGAAAAAAAATGGTAAAAAAAAGTGGTCCACCTATTCCAGGGCTCCTAGCAAAAAACAATGATGGTTGTCACGGAGTATGACTATATAGTCGTGTAGAGGAGAAACAGGCGCTTCAATTGCGCAAGGTATCGAAGGGTGCTATGTGAAAAAATCTGAAACTAGAGCTCAAAATTTGAAAAAAAATGGTGAAAAATAGGGGTCAACCTATTCCAGGGCTTCTAGAGAAATATAATGAGGGTTGCACGGGGTATGACTATATAGGTCTTGTAGAAAAGAAAAGGCTCTTCTTTTGCGGAAGGTATCAAAGGGCGCTATGTTCAAAAATCTGAAACAGGAGCCCAAAAATTAAAAAAAAATGGTGAAAAAATAGGGGGTCGACCTATTCCAGGGCTCCTAGCAAAAAATAATGAGGGGTGTCACAGAGTATGACTATATATTCTTGTAGAGGAGAAACAGGCGCTTCTTTTGCGCAAGGTATTGAAGGGCGCTATGTTCAAAAATCTGAAACTAGAGCTCAAAATTTGAAAAAAATGGTAAAAAAATAGGGGGGTCCACCTATTCCAGGGTTCCTAGCAAAAAATAATGAGGGGTGTCACAGAGTATGACTATATATTCTTGTAGAGGAGAAACAGGCGCTTCTTTTGCGCAATGTTTTGAAGGGCGCTATGTTCAAAAATCTAAAAGTAGAGCCCAAAATTTGAAGAAAATGGTGATAAAATAGGGGGTCGACCTATTCAAGGGCTTCTAAAGAAATATAGAGAGGGGTGTCATGGGGTATGACTATAGAGGTCTTGTAGAGAAGAAACAGGCACTTTTTTTGCGCAAGGTATGGAAGGGTGCTATGTTCAAAAATCTGAAACTACAGCCCAAAATTAAAAAAAATGGTAAAAAAATAGGGGTGGTCGACCTAATCCAGGGCTTCTAGAGAAAAATAATGAGGGGGATCTCGGGGTGTGACTATAAAGATCTTGTAGAAGAGAAACATGCGCTTCTTTTGCGAAAGGTATCGAAGGGCACTTTGTTCAAAAATCTGAAACTAGAGCCCAAAATGTGAAAAAAATGGTAAAAAAATAGGGGGGTCGACCTATTCCAGGGCTCCTAGAGATATATAATGAGGGGTGTCACGGGATATGACTATATAGGTCTAGTAGAGAAGAAACAGGTGCTTCTTTTGCGCAAGATATCAAAGGGCGCTATGTTCAAAAATCTGAAACTAGAGCCCAAAATTTCAAAAAAATGGTGATAAAATAGGGGGATCGACCTATTCCAGGGCTCCTAGAGAAATATAATGAGGGGTGTCACGGAGTATGACTATATAGGTCTTGATGAGGAGAAACAGGCGCTTCTTTTGTGCAAGGTATCGAAGGTCGCTATGTTCAAAAATCTGAAACTAGAGCTCAAAATTTATAAAAAATTGTAAAAAAATAGGGGGTCTACCTATTCCAGGGCTCCTAGCAATAAATAATGAGGGGTGTCACGGAGGATGACTATATGACTATATAGGTGTTGTAGAGGAGAAACATGCACTTCTTTTGCGCAATGTATCGAAGGGCGCTATGTTCAAAAATCTGAAACTACACCCCAAAATTTGAACATAATGGTGATAAAATAGGGGTCGACCTATTCCAGGGCTCCTAGAGAAATATAATGAGGGGTGTCACGAGGTGTGACTATATAGGTCTTGTAGAGGAGAAATATGCGCTTCTTTTGCGCAAGGTATCGAAGGGTGCTATGTTAAAAAAACTGAAACTAGAGCCCAAAATTTAAAAAAAAATTATAAAAAATAGGGGGGTTGACCTATTCAAGGGCTCCTAGACAAAAATAATGAGGAGGTCACGGGGTATGACTATAAAGATTTTGTAGAAGAGAAACAGGCGCTTCTTTTGCGGAAGGTATCGAATGGTGCTATGTTAAAAAATCTGAAACTAGAGCCCAAAATTTGAAAAAAAATGGTAAAAAAATAGGGGGGTCGACCTATTCCAGGGCTCCTAGAGTAAAATAATGAGGAGCGTCAAGGGGTATGACTATATATATCTTGTAGAGGAGAAACAGGCGCTTCTTTTGCGCAAAGTATCGAAGGGCGCTATGTTCAAAAATCTGAAAGTAGAGCCCAAAATTTGAAAAAATGGTGGAAAAATAGGGGGTCGACCTATTCCAGGGCTCCTAGAGAAATATAATGAGGGGTGTCACGGGGTATGACTATATAGGTCTTGTAGAGGGGAAACAGGCGCTTCGTTTGTGCAAGGTATCGAAGGGCGCTATGTTTAAAAATCTGAAACGAGAGCTAAAAATTTGAAAAAAATGGTAAAAAAATAGTGGGGTCCACCTATTCCAGGGCTCCTAGAGAAAAATAATGAGGGGTGTCACAGGGTATGACTAAAAGTTCTTGTAGAGGAGAAACAGGAGCTTCTTTTGCGCAAGGTATCGAAGGGTGCTATAATTTAAACTCTCATTTTGAAATTTTTACATGATTTTCATTATCAGTACAGTAGAATTATATGAAAAATAGTCCAACCTGCCCTTGTCAATGAAGTAAACACCGTTGTGATAGTTAAAAAATGTTAAACAGATTATAATTGATTCATTTCAAACTCTGTTTGGTAGTGTTGTTGTTGGCCAACGTGATCATCCAAAGTACCAATCATGTTTGTGTACACCTTCGAATTCTCCTTCATGATGCGGTTATAGCGGTCGGCTAAACTTGACTTTCCTAGCTACATTCTGGTGAGATAGGTAGTTGTTTTTTTAATAGCACCTTGACCTCTTTGGTGTGTGTTTTAACCGTCAATAGTTTTGTGGGAATGCGTCACTTAAATAGCGTTTAAAAAGCATCCTTGATCGTCACACCTGCCTTATTCTTTGGCGTCGAAACTTGGCAACCGTATTTTGGGAATGTAAACACATCTTTCAGTGGACAAAAGAAGTAAACTTAAAAACAGCAGAATTCACAGAGATCTGCAGCTTAAGCCACGCATTGGTATGGTCCAAAGTTTTAGGATCTTAACTGTAGTAGTCGTTTGTTCAGCCTAGTACCAGGTCCCGCAAAGTTGTGCTTTAAACGATCCATCTCTACCAGGGAGTTTTTAATTAGTTTGTTTATTGACCATCAACTGGTATTACCCATAAAGTAAAATTTCCTCGATCCACCCTCCGTCGTCGCCCGTTGAAGGATGTAAATGTAAAAAACTAATTGTCTCTGTACTCCTCTTATATTCAGACTGCCGTAAAACGACGTTGCTCAAATTTTACTACTCCGGTTGGATTGTTTATGTCACGATAGTTTGTACGTCTTTGGTAAATCCCTTCCTCCACCTATGTATCAACTCCTGAAAACAGCACTGGGGAAGATAGTATTAAAAGCGGGAGACACACGCAACTTCCTGTTTGGTAAAAGTAAAAGAGGGACGAAAGATACCAGAGGGACAGTCAAACTCATAAATCGAAAATAAATTGGCAACGCCATGGCTGAAAATGAAAACGACAAACAGACAAACAATAGTACACATGACACAACAAAGAAAACTAAAGAATAAGCAACAGAAACCCCACCAAAAACTAGGGGTGATATCAGATGCTTCGGAAGGGTAAGCAGATCCTGCTTCACATGTAGCAACCGTCGTGTTGCTCATGTTATAAAAAATCCGGTAAATAGTCTAATTCGGTAGGTCACATTCATGAAAGGGAAGGGGATTGTAGTTGCGACGTAAGGAACATATCCGATATCATCTGATGTCGTGTGTAAAACTTACGAAGGTATGAGTGTCTGTCATCACTGATATATTTCATTGATGTACTTTCCCTACAATAGCAGCATGGCAGCGTCGACGCTTTCGTCTATGAACACTATGAGGAGAAGGTTATATGATAGACCCTCAAGGGCATTCACAGCCACTGTAAAATCTATGATGACTTGGTGATGATTAAGCAGAATCAGTGCGAAGACTGCTTCGCCCGAATTTGATGTAACATCGCGGAATGATTATGTCTCTGTCAATTCTACCCACACTCTCGCGCAAGTCGATCCAACTGTGTGTGTCAATATAGCTTTTAAGAAGACAACACGAATGTCCAACACATTCATCGTGATCATTGTTCGGACATAGCCTTCAAAGAGTTCAAAACCTTATGCAACAGCTGCTAGTTTTAGCCTTATGGATTGTCACCTTCAATTTATTAGCACCAAGGAGATTTGGATACAGAGAGAGCAAAAAAAGTAGAACCAGATGTTATCTTTTATAAAAAAAGTATCTATACAAATACTTCTTCGTAGAAAACCAGTTAAGGTTGAACCATAGATGGTCCTCCCAATGTATGTTCGTGTGTGAGTTGGATCCCTTCATGGGGTTGTCCCAGGTTTTAAAGGAGTAGGTCCAGTAAGACCCCTTTTTGGCCTCAAAATAAATAGTTATCAAAGGTACCAGGATTATAATTTTGTACGCCAGACGCGCAGTTTTACCAAATTGTTAAAATGTAAACTTTTAGTTATTTATTGGACAGTAAAATGCTTCTGCTACATAAATATGGGCTGTTTTTGACAATACAATGCACATATATCGGGTACTAGCACCATTAAGTCATACTAAATTATTGAAAACTTCACAATTCTAGCATTTTAGTTAAAGTTTAGACGGTTTTCGTGTAAAACGAAAGTGGCCGCATTCGTGTTCATCCTTAATATTGAAATGTAAGTTGTATTTTATGATAATACATAACATGTATAAAGGTTGAGGATGAACACGGATGCGGCCACTTTCATTTTTGACAAAAACCATCTGAAAAGTGACATTTTTCAGCATATTTGGTAGATTTTTCATATTTCAGCTTGAATCGGTGCGTTTTTTATGACAAAATCAGTTAAAATCTTTCACATAAACTAATTGATTAAAATAAAATAGACACTTAAGTGTTTACAAAGTGGTCAAAACCTTTCGTTAGATGAACCTGAAATTTGAGGCCAAAATCGGTCCTTACCGGACCTTCTCCGTTGTAGTATATACTACAATGCTGGAAAGATCACACGGGTAGTCCTAAATTGCCAAATAAAGTATAAAGTTGAAAGCATTAGGGACCCGAAATTCAGAAAGATTTTACAAAATACAGATAGGGTATTTCATTCCTAAGGTATTCATTCCTTAGTAATTCGAAAACTTCGTAAGTTGATCGAAAGCTAAACAACCATTCTGTAGCGATACAAGGACATCAATTCAATCATCGGTGTGAACCGGGTAAAAAAAATTCCCCTGACACATGAAACCTGCAAATATCTTCGATAAATCATATAAACTATAGATGATAGTTAAGCCATTACATTTAATATACAAGTACGTATTTCAGCCGAAGGCGGCGTAACTGACAATACGACGTCGACCAAGGACAAGTACAAGTTTGTAATAACTAGCAATTTTGTAACAATATCTGTCAGACATCTGAACCAAAATTTTTCTAAATATATATGGGGAAGACGTGGTATAATTACCAATGAGGCAACTCTCCACAAGAGACCAACTGACACAGAAATTAACAACTATAGGTCACCGTACGGCCCTCAACAATGAGTAAAACCCATACGCATAGTCAGCTATAAAAGGCCCCGAAATGACAAATTAATGTAAAACTATTCAAACGAGAAATATGACGGCCTGATTTATGTACAAAATAATGAACGAAAAACAAACATGATAAACAGCAACAAATGACAACCACTGAATTACAGGCTCCTAACTTGGGACAGGCACATACGGAATGTAGCGGGGTTAAATTAGTATGATAGATCACCAACCCTCCCCAACCTGAGACAGTTGTGTAACAGTACAACATAAGAACAAACTATAAGAATCAGTTAAAAAGGGCTTAAATCATCAGATCCATACAAAGCAGAAATACATCTAACAATAACACAGAATAGACGTGGCAGATTACTTATACATCCCCACAACAAAAATACACTTAGTACAGATCTGAGAGTACTCACAGAGTTGACACATGACGAGATCTTATACAAATTCTTCAAAGTTGATTCATATACTTTGATCGTATCTGAAGATGTATATCTCAAAAACAACATAATGGTCTAGAGCTTCACTGCTGTCATGCATTAATCATTATAACTGGTCAGTGCAGCTATTAAATTGTAGCATTTACCATATATATATATATATATATATATATATATATATATATATATATATATATATATATATATATATATATCAATTATTGGCGTAAAAGTCAGCATTTCGTGCGTAAAAATGACCACCAAAGTAGGCACGGGGTTTAACTATGCATTTCCCTGCATACTTAAACTGTAGCGATATATTTCTCTATGAAAAACTTATTTGTTCATTGAATTACGGTATTATTTTTAAAGGCTTTTACGTTATCTTCCACATGCACCAAAAATTAGCTCAATTGCGTTTATTTTCGTGAAATGCCGACACTTCGAAATTTCAAAGCGTATATATGATGACCTATGCGCTTGCTTAAAACATATAACTTAAGAGTGCACGGTCTTTAATCATATATATCTCATTTAAACTGATATATATATTGCTTTTTATTTATGGAATAGATAAAGTGTAAAATACTTTAATTTTTGGTTAAATTATATAAAGACAACTTTCTTAGTTAAAAAGATATATTTAATAAACCGATATATACGCCTCGTTAAAAGGGTTTTTTTTTCTAGCAATGAATCTCACGTGATTAAATACGTCACATGTAATGTGAAGGACATTTGATATCATGTACAGTCTGTAGAAAATGAAAGTTATATATTTTGAGATTTACACTATATTACGAGTTTATCAAGGTATGAGAATTCCAAATAGGATTTTATTTGTATTATTTGTTTATTGTCAGTATAATAGATATAATAGATAGGTATTAAATGCATCTAGTTGTTATTTTTGGCTAGATGAGCTCTTGACCTACTTAACGTAATAAATAACAATAGCTTATTTAGCGTAGATTTATCACAGACCCTGGCGGATCTAGAAATTTTCATAAAGTAGGGGCCCGCTCTAGTCATTAGTTAGTGATTCCAAAGCGGCGGATTCAAAAGGGGTAAGATTTTTGTTTTCCTATATAATCCCCCCTTTTTTGTCCTGGGTTAGGAACTCCTTTTTAAAATGGTTTGATCCGCCTGTGTTCCCTTTATAATAGTCAACCAATTTTTCAGAAATAGAACCCTGCGCCCCCTTTAATCTACCTCTGGGCTCTGGGTTATATCTCCAATTGAGGTCATTTTAGAGAAATCAGGTGTACAAACACCAAAGTAGGCACGGGGTTTAAGTATGCATTTCCCCTCTATACATGAACTGTAACGATATATTTTTATATATATATTGCTTTTTATTTATGAAATAGATAAAGTGTAAGATACCTTAATTTTTTGTTTAAATTAAGTACAACTTTCTTAGTTTAAAAAGATATATTAAATAAACCGATATACGCCTCGTTAAAAGGTTTTTTTTATAGCAATGAATCTCACGTGATTAAATACGTTATTACAATGATTTTTATAATTGTTACAATAATGAAACAATAATGACACAAATCATAAACATGAATTTAACTATTTCTTAGATGTTAATCTACAACCAGATCAGAGCCATATACATAAAAAGGCACAATAATATATTTATTAGCTAGATGAGCTGTTGACCTACTTAATGTAATAAATAACAAAAGCTTATTTAGATTTAAATTTATCACAGACCCTGGCGGATCTAGAAATTTTCATAAAGTAGGGGCCCTCTCTAGTCATTCTTCAATGATTCCACAGTGGCGGATTCAAAAGCGGTAAGATTTTGTGTTCCCTATATAATCCCCCCTTTTTTGTCCTGGGTTAGGAACCCCTTTTTAAAATGGCTTGATCCGCCTGTGTTCCCTTTATATTCAACCAATTTTTCAGAAATAGAACCCTGCGCCCCCTAAAATCTACCTCTGGGTTCTGGGTTATATCTCAAATTGAGATCATATTAGAGAAATCAGGTGTACAAACACCAAAGTAGGCAAGGGGTTTAAGTATGCATTTCCCTCTATACATAAAGCGTAACGATGTATTTTTATATATGTTTTGCTTTTTATTTATGAAATAGATAAAGTGTAAGATACCTTAATTTTTTGTTTAAATTAAGTAAAACCAACTTTCTTAGTTTAAAAAGATATATTTAATAAACCGATATACGCCTCGTTAAAAGGTTTTTTTTTATAGAAATGAATCTCACGTGATTAAATACGTTATTACAATGATTTTTATAATTGTTACAATAATGAAACAGTAATGACACAAATCATAAACATGAATTTAACTATTTTTTAGATGTTAATCTACAACCAGATCAGAGCCATATACATAAAAAGGCACAACAATATATTTATTAGCTAGATGAGCTGTTGACCTACTTAATGTAATAAATAACAAAAGCTTATTTAGATTTAAATTTATTACAGACCCTGGTGGATCTAGAAATTTTCATAAAGTAGGGGCCTTCTCTAGTCATTCTTCAATGATTCCACAGTGGCGGATTCAAAAGCGGTAAGATTTTGTGTTCCCTATATAATCCCCCCTTTTTTTGTCCTGGGTTAGGAACCCCTTTTTAAAATGGCTTGATCCGCCTGTGTTCCCTTTATATTCAACCAATTTTTCCGAAATAGAACCCTGCGCCCCCTTAAATCTACCTCTGGGCTCTGGTCTATATCTCAAAATGAGGTCATATTAGAGAAATCAGGTGTACAAACACCAAAGTAGGCACGGGGTTTAAGTATGCATTTCCCCTCTATACATAAACTGTAACGATATATTTTTATATATATATTGCTTTTTATTTATGAAATAGATAAAGTGTAAGATACCTTAATTTTTTGTTTAAATTAAGTAAAACCAACTTTCTTAGTTTAAAAAGATATATTTAATAAACCGATATACGCCTCGTTAAAAGGTTTTTTTTTTTTTTTATAACAATGAATCTCACGTGATATATACGTTATTACAATGATTTTTATAATTGTTACAATAATGAAACAATAATGACACAAATCATAAACATGAATTTAACTTTTTCTTAGATGTTAATCTACAACCAGAGCAGAGCCATATACATAAAAAGGCAAAACAATATATTTATTAGCTAGATGAGCTGTTGACCTACTTAACGTAATAAATAACAATAGCTTATTTAGATTTAAATTTATCACAGACCCTGGCGGATCTAGAAATTTTCATAAAGTAGGGGCCCTCTCTAGTCATTCTTCAGTGATTCCACAGTGGCGGATTCAAAAGCGGTAAGATTGTGTGTTCCCTATATAATCCCCCCCCCCTTTTTGTCCTGGGTTAGGAACTCCTTTTTAAAATGGGTTGATCCGCCTGTGTTCCCTTTATATTCCACCAATTTTTCAGAAATAACACCCTGCTCCCTCTTAAATCCACCTCTAAGCTCTGGGTTATATCTCCAATTGAGGTCATATTAATGCAGTTTTCATCACTTATTTTTCAAGATTCATCATAACACAAGTTCTATATCTAATAATGTATATGGCTGAATCCGCCCCTGTAGAAATTATCTTTCTGAAACACAAAATGCATTTAACTTTTACACATCTAGTGTATGACAGACTTTAAAACTTTTCCAACTGAAGCCAGAAGCCAGAAATTTTTTTATTCTCATAGTGGTGTGAACATGATTGTTGTTCCCATAATACTTGTCCCCCCCCCCTGGAACAAGTCTTTGAATGGTAATAAGTTCGTTGGAACAAACATAACATATTTTATTTCCACCTTCTTAAGATATTTTCCTGGAACTAAAATGTTATATGGTTTCATAATATCTGTTCTTTTAGAGAGAGTGTCATTTGATTTTTTACACTTGATCACACCTTAGTTGATATTCACCTCACATTTCATTTACCTGGACATGAAGTACATACAAAGAATATGAAGAGTGGGCAAGAAAAGGGGAACGTGAACCCTGGAACACATATTTTTTTTTAAATCTCCGGACTGACTTAAATTTAGTCCCTGTTTATTTTTTAATAGACTGTGAGAGAAATCAGGTGTACAAACAAGAAACACGAGGCCGGGATAAGGTACCGGTACTTCATGTATCTCTAACAAATGTAAAATTCAAAAAAAATATTTAAACACTAAAAATTTTAATAATGTTTTATTTAGTGTATAAAGTGCTTTTTCAAAACTAATATATTTTCTCGTTTCAGCTGAAAGTACCTCTCTAATAACTGTTTATGTGCTGCTTAAAAATATATTGCAGCACTTCACAGTTGCTTGAAAGGTTGAAAATGTCATCATGCAGAAATTAGAGCAGATTCCTCAGATTAAAATCATTGAAAATGGATAGATGCACTGGTCCTGGTGGTATACATCGATACAATTAATCTTAATTACATTTGGAATGAAAATTGTCTTCTTTTTTGGTTTCTTGCACGATAAAACCAATATTTAAAGTGAGTCACTGGTTAAAAGTAATGTTTATTCCATTCTTAAACCAATGCATGTATATCATCAACTTAGTCTGCTGTGCATTTCTAATGCAAAATAAGGCAAAATGTTTGGTCCGATTTGATTCTGTTATTACAAACTTTTTAAACAAATTACTTCCCTTTGTCAATCTGGGACTGGTTCCATATCGGACAATATTGGCTTTTGCCAATGCAAAGTATGATGGATTGAAAATTATGTATCGGCGGTTAAACTAATTTTCCATCACGAGTTGGTTGACCGTTATGGAATAACCGTTTCACAAATGATATCGGATATGTTCCTTACGTCGTAACTACAATCCCCTTCCATTTCATGAATGTGACCAACCGAATTAGACTATTTACCGGATTTGTAATCACATAAGCAACACAACGGGTGCCACATGTGGAGCAGGATCTGCTTACCCTTCCGGAGCACCTGAGATCACCCCTAGTTTTTGGTGGGGTTCGTGTTGTTTATTCTTTAGTTTTCTATGTTGTGTCATGTGTACTATTGTTTTTCTGTTTGTCTTTTTCATTTTTAGCCATGGCGTTGTCAGTTTGTTTTATATTTATGAGTTTGACTGTCCCTTTGGTATCTTTCGTCCCTCTTGTTGTTTAGATAAATACTTACGAAATCAGAAATTATCCGTAAAATTTACGAAGGGATGATTTCAACTTCACCATTTGGAACTCTTGGTTTAATAGCTTCCTTGTGAGCAATAACCCTCTATCAAGAAAATCGTGATAGGAAATGCAAGCACGGGAATATCGTATCAATTGGGAGATATATATCCCGTATGCAGGTGCTGCTGGAATGTTGCTACTTAGAAATGGAAAGTTCACAATTGGAAAGCTGAAATCATCTCTTTTGTCGTAAAGTTTTGTTTTCAACCGACCCTCATTGTCAATTTCTAGATGTAAGTCGAGATATGAAGCTTAACTGTATCTGTAGTATCCTTAATCTCCAATTCGATGGGATAGATGCGTTCCACATAGTCACCAAATTTTGAATTGTTTAGTGAAAGAACGTCGTCTATATAGCGGAAAGTAGTGTTAAAGGATATTGCTAACTTCTTATCTTTCTTCCTAAGAAGTTCCTGCATGAAGTCAGCCTCATAATAATAAAGAAACAAGTCGGCAAGTAGAGGGACACAGTTTGTTCCCATTGGGATGCCGACAGTCTGTTGAAAAACACGTCCTCCAAACGTTACAAATATGTTGTCAATCAAGAAATCAAGCTTCTTGATAATATCGGTTTCAGAGAATTTTTTGTTTGAATCAGAGTGATTCTTTACAAAGTATGATTTATCCCTCCCTAAGACAAGATACTTGTATCTACGTTGGCCATTCTTTTTTATGAAGCAAAGTAATACCAACTCTTTCAATTTGTCTTTTAGTTTGGAATGTGGAATACTTGTGTAAAGAGTAGAAAAGTCAAATGTTTTAATACTGTTACAAGATGAAAGAGAGTTAGATTGTATGTACTCTAAAAGATCTTTGGAATTTTTAAGTATCCACATCTGATTCACGCCACCTCTAGAATAGGCAGTTTCACAATAACTTTGAAGCCCGTCTTTGATTGCTGATAAAATAGATGTTAATAATTTAGAAAGAGGTTTCGTGGAGCACTTGGAAGTTTTTAACTATAATTTCTGATGTCGTAAGTATTTATCTAAACAACAAATTAATGTAATTAAAAGATTTCAAAACCTAAGATTACGCACAGGTAAATTTGCTGTTCCTGCTAGCTCTCCATTGTTAATAAAAAAAAATGAATGTCCCTCATAATGGAGACAACTAAAAAAAAAGGTATCTAATTACAGGGTCGGGAATTGGCAAATGGACTATAATAATGCTTTTTTTTCTGCTTATCATGTTCGTGGCTTTGATCTTGTTGTACGTGGTTTAACATGATGATGATGGAAGTGTTTAACGACATTGACTGGATATACATCCCGCGGGCAATTGGTGAGCTTTAGATATTTTCTGCAGTTGGTAATCACAAGGATTTGTATAGTAAGACTTACTATACAAATCCTTGGTAATTAGCAACAGGTTGAAGGCCGCTATTTTGTTGCGCAGCCATCTTGATTATGCTGAGTTATTTTTGGTTTGTTTACTCTTTTGATGTTTCTTTTCTACTTCACAACGGCTACTTTCAGGTCCAGGTTGGTTAGCTTGATAGCCCGCTAACAACGACGATGGCGTACTAGTCTACGAGTTTCTGACGTAGTAATAACGATGACAGGTAGCTTATTATCAGTACCAAAGTCGTGAGACAGTTAAATGAATGTCCATTATTCAACACCTCGGTTACAGCTCTCGAGCGTATGTCGTCATAACACTCCCCCATCAAAAATGAATTTTGAAGTGTATGCTGACGCGGGTTGGTTTCTGTCATCGAAAGAAGTAAGCCGTTAATACATCTGATAATAAAAATTCCTAATTTTTGAAGCAAGAATAAAACAAAAAATTTCATCGCACGAAATTAAAATAAAATATAGTGTACGAAAATCCATACAAATAAAATATTAAATAACGATATGTTTTGTTTCTATTAAATTAATGAAATGAAATGAATAGACAACTTTCGAGTTCGATGCATTTCCGTCAAAAACTCTGGTTTTAGTGAACGTCATTTGTGTGCTTAGGGGCGTCGTCACTTCCATTCCAATGTTGAGCGAGTGGTTGGAAAACTATACTTCTATATTGTACGAATTATTCGGCAAATTGAATTCTCAAAATTGACAATCAGCACTACTGTCATTAGGGAATTGTCATTAAGTACCTATATAACAAGCATTATTTCTAGTTTATCCTGCATAATGACTGATTGAATGATTGTGACGTCAGGCAAAATGGAAGGTTGGAAAGAAAATCGGCTTCACCTCGGCAGTAGTTTTTAGACGAAAAAGTGTCCAGACACAATATAAATCAGGGAAAAAAAGTTACAACAGAAAGGATGATATATTCGCTTATTTCTGGTAGGACATTTATTGCACTCTTAGCTAATTTTCATAGAAAAAAATGAATAGAACATAAATCTCTACATCGTTGAATTTGTATGGACTGCAGTATCTAGGAAACAGAACGTCACAAATTAACTTTTAATTGTTGCGTCGTTGGCAACTATTGTTCTAAAAATGGCGACGTCCATATCTCTTCAAAGTGAACAAACATTAATTGCAAATGAAACTATTGCAAAAGATTATTCATTAAATAAACAAAGATCTCTTAAAAAGAAACTTGATGCAACCCAAAATGAGCATTTTCGATACAATCTAACAGGCGGTGGACTTAGAATATGGTTAAGCGCTAGCTGCTATGAATCATTTAGATGGGCACTAAATACTTTTTATGATAACAAAAGAAAAGAAAATGAAGGAAACATCATATACAAAAAGGTATTTGACAAATCAGAAACTGTCAATGTTGAAGATCAATATAAAATAAAATGTGAAGGATTTGATACACGAGGCCGAAATATAAAACTTAGTTGTTTTTCTATAAATATGTACCATACAACTTCGTCCTTACTAGTAAATGGAAAAAAGTTACTTGTGTTCATCAATGATCATCTTCCAGAAGTACTTAACTGTATGAAAAACTATCAAATCAATGGAAAACCAGTTGATCTGAATATGCTTAATAAATGCATTTATGACATGATTTCTGTAAACTTTCCGGAACAGGAAAATCATTCAAATTCAACCAAGACAAATGAAAAATCATGTGAAAACATTGAACATTCGCAAGCTAAATCTATTATGTCTATTACATGTACATCTAATACATGTTCAAACACGGAAAATAAGAATATCAATGAAGAAAATTCTGAGATATCAACCAAAGATAACAGTAACATAAAAAAGAAAGAAGATATAAAAGAAATTCATTCCGATACAGTACGCCAACCATTACAGAATGTTAATGAATTGTTACATGCACGTGAAAATATCACACAAGATGAAAATTCTGTCAAATCACTTTTACATCAACTATTAGATAAAACCGACAGTTTATTTGAACTCGTTAAATCAATAGACAAACAATGTATAGAAGACAAACAAGATTTCCAAAATAAGATCGATCAAGTCAACGATAGGATTACCGCTTTTTCAAAAAAAATGTGTACTATTGACGAACACCAGACACAACATTTATATGACATTGAAAACAGTGTCAAGTTGGTTAAAGTTGACCAGGACAAAAATTTTAGTCACGTTCATAACAAAATACAAAGCCTCGCCGATAGAGTAAAAGATTTACCAAGCCGTACACAGTACAACGCCAAAAACTTTGAAGTGGAAAAATCAAATGAAAATATAGATTATCGTAGTGTTAACAGCAACACAGCCAATACATCAAAGACATATATAGATCAATCACATACAACAATAAGAAACTCTCAAATATTTCCAGACGAACGGAAAGAAAAAACATTGATAATAGGAAGTTCCATAATTAAAGGCATCGATGCAAACAAAGTTGGAAAAGATGTTCACATACGAACAAATAGAGGCGCAACAGTACCAACATTAACAGAAAAGATTAAAAAATCTAATATACAACATTACAAAAGTATTATTTTAGTTGTTGGTGGGAATGATGCCTCGTCAAGGATACATCCAGAAGCTTTCAAAGAAAAATATGATGATATGATAAAAACTGTCAAATCGATAAACCCAGGCATAAACATTGCTGTATCTGAGATTTGTCCAAGACGGAATGTTGATACAGAAATTTATAATGCAATATTACACAGGGTTTCTACTGAACATAAGTTAAAAATCATCAAACAAACAGATGCATTTGTCTCCAGAGGCGGCGATCTCGTTTCTTCTTACTACCACCGTGATGGAATACACCTCACTAATCAGGGTACAATTCTTTTACTTAGAAACATAAACAAAGTTGTAAACATTTTCAACCAAACAACTATTTCTCAGTCCAATAATGAAAGTAATGAACAGCATGGTAAAAGACAAACCATTGCAAAGACATTCAATGGTATCTGCTTTAATTGTGGCTTTTATGGTCATCATTGTAAAGACTGTCACACACTTTAGGATAAATCTGATGTATTTCAATTTGTAGACAAAGTATCAAATCATAGTAAATCATTACTACTTCATAACAATTTCGATATACTTCTTAATTTATGTCCAAATTGTAATACATCAAAATGTATATGTACTCAAAAATGTATGTCTGTAGCTGAGAATTTTAAAAACCAAAGTTCTACAGAAAATTGTCAAAAATCAGAAAATGGTAAATATGCTAATAGCCTCAGCTCAAAACTTATTGTAATAGAAACAAACATTATCAAAAAAACTGTCTTAATCTAAAATGTAAAGGTTTCAATGCTGTATGTCTTAATGTTAGACATATTTTATCTAAATTTAACGAGTTAAAAAATATAATTACTATAAACAACAAATATTTAGATTTATTTGGATTAGTTGAAACATTCTTAAAACCTGACATTAACAATGAACAATGTAAAGTGCCGGGATACAAAATTTTCAGAAAAGATCGCCAGTGTAAGGATGGTGGTGGCCTATTGGTTTATGTCAAAGATTCTATTGCAGTTAAAAATCGATCTGATTTATCCATTAATACATTAGAAACTTTATGGTTAGAGGTAGAATTTCCAAAATCTAAACCTTTCTTCATTTGTACTATTTATAGACCACCAAATTCCCCTCAGTCCTGGATAGATCTTTTTGAGGAAGAATTTAATGCAGCTCTTTCAGAAAACAAAGAGATAATTTTAATGGGGGACTTTAATATTGACTTGATTAAAATTGAGAATACAAAATGGATCAATTTCATAAACAATTTTAATCTTCAACAACAAATTTCCACTGCAACACGTATTTGTGACAAATCTGAAACTCTAATTGATCATATTTACACTACTAATCCTGAAAATATTGTCCATTGTCATGTACCTTCATATGCTTTAAGTGACCACTATCCTATATGCTTAAATAGAAAAATCAATATAAAGATAAAAAAAGAAAATCATATCGAAATAAAGTATAGGTGTTTTAAAAAATTTAATGAAGATGCCTTTTGTACAGACTTACATCTAATGAAGAAATTAAAAACTCCATTCAATATAGGAATATGTATCATTCAAAAAAAGATTGGATAAACTTTAAAAAGTGGCGTAATAAAACAACGTCGTTAATATTTAATGCAAAAAAGGAATATTACCAAAACGCCATAACTAGTTCCAAAAATAGTAAAGAACTTTGGAATCATATTAAAGAGTTAAATCCAAAAGAGGATAATATTTTCCCACCTAAAATGCAGTATGAAAATCAAACGGTTTATAACAACCAAGATATTGTAAATACTCTTAATGTTCATTTTTCATCCGTAGCTGAAAAACTTATTGGAAATAATACTTCAGATATGGATTTTTCTATGCTACAAAATTTTACTAGTGAAAAATTAAAGAAAACTGAAAATTTTCATTTAAAACTCATTTCCATTGGAGAGGTGTGTTCTCAACTAAAACATCTTAATATTAATAAATCCGCAGGTTTAGATGGAATAGGTCCCAAATTTTTAAAGTTAAGTGCAGAAATAATATCCCCATCATTAACTTTTTTAATAAACAAAAGTATAACTTCAAATCGTTTTCCGCAAAAATTAAAACTTGCAAGAGTAACTGCTATACATAAAGGAGGACAAAGAGATATTCCCTCAAATTATCGTCCAATTTCTATTTTGAATACCATATCTAAAATTTTCGAAAGACATGTATGTACACAGTTATATGAATTCCTTAACAATAAAAAATTGTTACATATCGCCCAGTCAGGTTTCAGACAAGGTCATTCCTGCCAACCAGCGCTAACTAAACTAATTGACGAATGGTTAAAATATTTAGATAATGGAGAAATAGTTGGTACAGTGTTTTTAGATTTCAGTAAGGCTTTTGACCTTATTAACCATGCCATACTTCTAGAAAAGTTAAAATTTTATCATATCGGAAAACATATAATAGATTGGATAAAATCATATTTGTCTGACAGACAACAAGAAGTCCAATACGCTAACATTAAATCTGATAAATCGTTTGTAAAGTATGGAGTGCCTCAAGGTTCTATTTTAGGTCCGCTGTTATTTTTAATATATATAAATGATTTACCACTTCATGTTAAACAATCCAATATGGATTTATATGCTGATGATTCAACATTGCATTTTCATGATAAAAACATTGAAAAAATAAACAGCATATTGCAAAATGATTTAAATGCTATACAATCTTGGTGTAACAATAACAGTATGAAAATCAATGCACAAAAAACTAAGTGTATGAAATTGGGTTCAAAACAAAAACTTAAACAACTATCAGAATTATGTATTACCGTCAACGAAACATGTATTGAGAATGTCCATTCTTTCAAATTACTTGGAATAGACATTGATGAAAATTTAAGCTGGGAAGATCATGTTGATCGTATATGTAAAATTATCTCATCTAAAGTATCACTTTTATATAAAATTAAAGTATATTTGCCAATGCACACAAGGCAACTATTTTATAATGCATATATTCTACCATATATAGACTATTGTAGTTCAGTTTGGGGAAATTTATTACAAAAAGATTCAGATAGAATCATAAAACTTCAAAAAAGAGTAGCAAGAATTATACTGGAATGCGATATTTCTATTCCATCTAATTTCATGTTTTCTTCTTTAAAATGGCTATCTTTTACCAAAAGAATAAAATACCAACAATCAATTCTAATGTATAAAATTGTAAATGGGCTAGCACCTGATTACTTAGCAATACTAAATATTGATGATGTGCAACGCCACAACTTACGATCTGTCTCTAATAATGATCTTTTTGTTCCAAGACCAAATACAAATTTTTATAAAAAATCTTTTCATTATTCTGCAACCAAAGTATGGAATAATTTACCACTCGAAATAAAGAAATGTCCTAATGTGGAATTATTCAAGAAACATAGTTATAATCATTTTCTTGAAAATTATATGCAAGTCAACTAATTTGTTTTCCTCTAACAAAACTATATCAAATATTGTCATTTATTACCCTTTGTATATTTCAATGATTGAATTGTGTATATACTAGTAATATATATTGTAAATTAATGTATGAATGTATGAATGTTAACTGTATGCATGTATTTTGTTTGAGGGCCTCAATGAAAATTAGACTATTTCTAATTGAGTTACCCTCTTTAAATAAAGAATTTATTATTATTATTATTATTATTATTATTATCACTAAGACGCTTGATGAACGTTAATAGTGCAGGGATACAGGCGATCCCCTCTATCTGGTAAATGACGTCATAAAGGCGCGTATAATTGACGAGTTTTTTCCGGTGACGGATGAACTCGAAAGTGGTCTATTGAATTAAAATTTCCAAACTATATTATGTAGATTTCTCATATTTCTCGACTGTCTTCAATTATTACAAACAAAAAGAAAAATGTTTATTTAGCGGTTTTTTTCTAAAACAATATATCTTCATTGTTTTTTGATATTCCAAAAGACATCTTATTTTGTTTGTTTGCCAAGCTTACTTGTATGCGGTTAGTACCATCACTAATAACTCTTAACTATTAAAGACCAAATGACCTAATAAACAACAACAAATGGAAGTTTTTAACGACCTTGACTGGCTAGGCACAATAAACCTGATAATTGGTATTCAATATATATAATCCTAGGTCATGCCTGACATATTTCACAAAAACGGCCGATGAAAACTTCGATAACTCCTTAAATGTTAAAATGTTAAAATGATTTTATCAAAACAAAAATTATTAGATGAAGAGTTATATTATCTATCGAATGCATACCTTCACAACACACTAAAACATATATTTCATGTCCTGAGTGCACTCAGGACGTCCTGAGCGGTGTTTAGACGTACCGGTGTCGTTTGTTTAAGTGTTTCATTTTTTTACATTGTCATTTCGGTGCCTTTCTTAGCTGACTATGCGTTATGGGCTTTGCTAATTGTTGAAGGCCGTACGGTAACCTAAAGTTGTTAATTTCAGTGTCATTTTGGTTTCTTGTGGAGAGTTGTCTCATTGCATGGCAATCATTCCACATTTTCTTTTTTATGTTTGTAAAAGTTAACGCACGACAAATGATGAGAATTATTCACCTAGCCCTGGTGTCAGGTGAGCTAAAACATTTGCATTCAAGTATGACTACATATTTTGGAATCAAAACAAGGACACTATTGACTATTGAGCGCGGTTTTTATATAATTATCATTAAAAGTGTTTTGTGTATGTTCAGTGGAAAATATTACAGAGTAATGAAATGGAGTTTTGAAAACGATCTGTAAAATGTCGAAACATATACAAGAAAAACATACAATCTTCACGCTATACAATAATTTCTACGGATTTGGCTTGTACAATTTCTTTCGACAGGCTTGTAAAATTCTTCTTTACCAGTCAACCGAATTATAAAATACAGTGTTAATTTCCATTGTTTAACGCAAGCGTACATTTTAGCTAAATAAATTAAATTGTAGTGACCTGGGGTCGTGTCATCGAAGGTGTCTTAGGACTAAGACATGTCCCAAGACCATCGTAGGAGAATTTTTTGCTCTTAGCCGTGTTATTGAAACGATCTTATTTTAAGAGATGTCCTAATGGTTGTCCCACCTTCAGAACTACTAATAAGGTCTTAAGGACATTTTCACTTTAATGATAACTTTATGATGTCTTAGCATATAAAATTAAAGAACCTTAGTGAGCACGCTCACATACCCCACGTCCCCACATTGTCACTGGAGAAATTGAATAAGTGTAAGAAAACAAATTGTATAAAAAAAAATAATGAGTAATAATTTCCTGTCAATATGCACATCTACATAGTATGTCCTTATTATCTACAAAATTTCATGTAATACTGTTGTGTGGTTTCAGAGGAGTTGAGATGACAAACTGTTGCAGAAGTACATTGAAACAAATAAGTTCAAAGGGGCCTAACTCCTAGAAAAAAAATGAATCGTAATTTCCTGTCGATATGCACATCTACATAGTATGTACTTATTATCTAAAAAGGTTTCATGAAATTCTGTTGTGTAGTTTCAGAGGAATTGCGATGACAAACTGTTGCAGTAGTACATTTAAGTAAATAAGTTCAAAGGGGCGTAACTCCTAGAAAAAAAAAATGAATCGTAATTTCCTGACGATATGCACATCTAATAGTATGTCCTTATTATCTAAAAAGGTTTCATGATATTCTGTAGTGTAGTTTTAGAGGAGTTGCGATGACAAACTGTTGCAGTAGTACATTGAAGCAAATAAGTTCAAAGGGGCGTAACTCCTAGAAAAAAAATTGAATCGTAATTTCCTGACGATATGCACTACATAATATGTCCTTTTCATCTAAAAAGGTTTCATGAAATTTTGTTGTGTGGTTTGAGAGGAGTTGCGATGACAAGAAACAGGACTGACGGACGGACTGACGGACGATATGACGGACGGACGGACGGACGGGTCAAAAACATTATACCCTCCGCAACTTCGTTGCGTGGGGTATAAAAATGAATCCTGCAATTAGCCAACTATTGTACAAATAACAGGTACATACAAATAAATGTTTGCTTTTTTGTACTTGTCCTGTTACCCCAATTCCACGTTGAGCAAGCAGTTGTATGAACATTTCCAAACCAGTTCATTTTGGGGTCCTCTTCGCGGTCCGTGTTTCAACGATGTCGATTTTGTGAAATTAGAGACAATGATTTTGATTTTATAACTAAAGTTTCAAGTGTTGGGAGTAATTTCATGATAAAAACAATATATGTACATTGTCGGAAAATATATATAAAATTTATTTGACTCGCTACGAAACAGGAGAAAAGCTAGAGCCTCGCTTTTCGTCCTGTTTCTAAAGCTCATACAAATAAATTCTATATTTTCCAACAACATAAAATTGAGAAAGGAAATCGGGAATGTGTCAAAGCGACAACAACCCGACCAGAGAGCAGACAACAGCCGATACAATACATATATTGTATAAATAGATTCTTTTGTATATTCTTGTTAAAATAAAATAAAAGTAAGAATAAAATAAAATAAATCATTAGGTAAAATGTGTACTTCTGTGTCTGTAAAATTCGGACGTCTCTTCTTCCACATTTTGTAGGGTTACGGTAGAGCAATACACACTATATAATTACATGTATGTCCTGAGTTTTTATACCAAAATAACACGAGATTTTCTTTTGATCTAAAACATCGAAACAGTTTGGCACTTTGAGTTCGTCTCATCTAATTATTTACAACTAAACATATATTTTTAACGTCCATGCATGTGTTTACAATTTATTGGTACCGTATATGTTTAAAATGTAGGATTTAAGTTTAAGCATAATACGCGTGCAAATGGAGCATATAGAAATCCTACTTTTTGGTATATTCTTGTTAGATTAATTACATTATTATACGGCGAGATAATTTCACGTAGGACTACTATCACGTTGGGTATGGTTGTCCTGCGAGAGAACGTTCTGTGCTGGTGATTTGGTCCTGTCAGGTGCTGGTGGGTCCTGATTCTGTGCTGGTGGGTTTGTTTACATTGTATCAGAACGGCAATAAAACGACTGTTTTGTTGCTTAATTTTTCTCTGATGCGTCATAAGTACCATGCAAAGTATATTACAACAATATTATATTGCAAAAGTCGTGCAAGTTCGTTAAACGGAATTGTCCTGACGCAGTGCTGGTGATAAGAAAAACGGTCCTGGTTCTGTGCTCCTATGTCCTGGTTCTGTGCCTTTATATTTTAGTTAAATGTGGCATATATTCAAGATCATTGATGCTGACTGTTATTGGCTAATTAACTGTTGTCTGCTTTCTTGAAATTGACATTGTTGTGAATCTGTTTACTGTTATTATGAGAGAAAAAATACCCCTATATTTTTATTTTTTTTTAAATTAACTGTAATCTTATTTATTGGCCTGTTAATGGAACCCTTCTTGCACCCTTTTAAGATAAGAAAATATGTTTACGATTTTCGGGATTACGATCATTTTGCAAGCTCACCAAAATACGTTGTAAATTATACAATACTTATATAAAGTAGATGATGTGGTATGTTTGTTGTCAATGGACAAATTTCCATAAGAAACCAACGGAAGTATGTGTTAACAACCATACGTCATCGTACGACCTTCAACAATAACCCATAAAATAAAAATGTAAAAGGTTTTGCATAAAAATGGAGAGCAAAAATATAGAACAAAGTACTTTCTGAACGTTTGAATCATATGTCTTTAGCAGCTTAAAACACATTTGTTTGTAAACAATTTAGTGCTGACTATAAGAATGACAATAGTATTGCGGGTTTGTTTGTTTGGTTTTTTTTGCTGTTTTTTTTTGGGGGGGGGATAAGTTAGAGCGAGATTACAGTGAAAGTTTTAAGCTTGGCATAGTTTCTCGTAAGATTTAAAAGTTGTATTTTAAAAGAAAAATGTATCTTATAGCTATTAAGAATCCCTTGCTGTATCTGTAAGATTTTTTCAATATAATTTTTTTGTCTGAACGGTTATCAGGTATATTTTTTATCGAAAGTTCGATAGAACACTAAAAAAAAATCACTATTTTATGAAAGGGCAGACTAGAATATGTCAGAGAATGAAGACGAGATAACCTTTGTACAGAGATTTTTGTTATGTTTAGCATTGGATCAACACAAGGGTAAATTATTCTTAAAGATCTATTTAAAAGTATTTGAAACTACCGTTTGCTTTGTTAATTGTGCCTTCAATTTCAAAAATTAAAATATCTCCTAGCTTCATACTACCAATTGAGTATAAAACAAGTATATAAGTTTAAAAAAGAAATTCTTAGATTAAACACCTACATTTAACTTTAAAAGGTCATAACAGTTTAAAACAATACAAATCTACACACACAAAAAACTGGCTTAATTTCAACTGGTTATCAACCCGAATCGCTATAAGATCATATATAAGCTCACCTGTGTCGAGCAGGCATGGGGTAATCGTAATCAGTAATCGTAATCAGCTGTAATCGATTACATTTTGCAGTGTAATCCTATGTAATCAGTAATCATGCCATTTCTGATTACAAGTAATCATAATGTAATCGATTACATTGCAAAAAACAGGTGTAATCATGATTACTTTTAGATTACTTTTAAGATTACATTCATATGATTACTTGCTGATTACAAAATCTTGTATATATATATGAAAATAGTTTTTGATAGACAATATGAAAAAAAGAAAATGTAAAGCTTGAATAAAAAATCATGAAACTGGTATTCACAATGATGGGACCTTGTTTAATGTGATTGATTGTATCATCTATATAACAAATTTGTATAACCAAGTGTTTTATTTTGTTAACAGTTTACTAAAGGAAATTGCCTCTCCAATATTTTGTTGTGAGATTGAGCTCTTATGATACAAGAATATGCCTTGTAAACCTTTTTTTCCTTGATTGAAAACTTCTGATATTAACTCCAATTTCATATAAGTTTAACCAATATTTTTACATAACTACATTGAAATTCAAATGCAGAAAACATTTAGTTCCAATTTTACTTTGTTGGTCGACATAAATATATGAGCTCACTTAATTCAAAATGGAAGTAAAAACCAGATTTCATTTATTGAGAAATTGAATAAATTTTGTTTTCTATAAATTTGTGTATAATATGTGCTTTCTAATTTTTATTCTTTATTAACTTTGAGCCTTACGGCTCATCAGTACAAACAAGTACATGTACAGTGTATACATATGGCATAATATTACAAACAATATGCATAGTAAACAACAGGTGACGTCAGAAGTTTCATTAGTACAAAATATATTTTATTAAAATAAACTGTTTCTTAATTTAAAGAGAAATGTATATACTTTCCTAAGTTACAAAGCTGTTTTGTGTTTTCACCTGACAATAATTATTAATTAGATCAAGTATTAAAAAATTTAAAACAAAATAATGACAATCAACCACTTTTAACTTTATTGATATTGTTATTAAGACAATAAAATTTTAATACCCAAGCTCACCTATTGTTTGTTAAAAAAAATGGAAGTGGTGATTAACACCTGTAAAAACATTAATGGATGTGTCAATTATGTCCCAACAGACAATAAAACTATACTTAATTAATTTTTCCTTTTTTGTTCCGTTTTTTTGTTAATTAGGCAGTTGGTTAAAATTTGTAGAAAAAAATAAAGTTATATCTTTTACATAGAGAAAGGACATGCACTTGTCTGTAATAGCTATTTTATCAAATTACACATGTTACACTTTACTTGTCTATAAATTCTATTAATTAAGATGAATAATTTAAGAATTTATAAAAATCACCGAAATTAGCTTTTTTGTGAGGATAAAAAATTATAAAAAAAACTTTGATATTGCAATATATACAATGTAATCATAAGTAATCTAAAGTAATCATGATTACTATAAAGAAAAGTAATCTAATGTAATCAATTACATATGAAAAAGGGTGTAATTGTAATGTAATTGATTACATTTTATTAGCAAAGTAATTGTAATTTAATCGATTACATTTTAAAGTAATCGACCCCATCCCTGGTGTCGAGGGGTCGTGTAAGGTTCATGTATTGTCTTGGCGTCCGCAATTACAAAAAGATCTTTTCTGAAATTACTTGACCAAATGTTACCAAATGATTTTTCAAGAGTGAATCTAGGAAAAACAATATTCATCAACAAAGAGGGGGGGCAAGGGGTTTAACTGTTATGCTGTTATGGGGCAATTTAATTCTTTGTTATCTGTTATTCTGAAAATTTATTTGCTGTTAGCTGTTATTGTCCTATTCTTTGTTAGCTGTTATTGGGCTTTTAGTTTTTTTGTTATCTGTTATTGTGATAATGTATTTGCTGTTAACTGTTATTGAAAATTGGAATGTTAGCACTTTTTTTAGAGCAAATTTTCGGTAGAAATTGAAGATCATTGGACATTGGGGTCTACCACTACTAATATGTTGGTCCCGTATGCGGAGGAGGATTCCATTAACATATACCAATCACAGACAATTCCAGTATATATTTTGATTATCCTTTGTAATAAATTCCATTTTTTTGGAACATGTATTTAGAATTATCTTATTAAAGGAAACCTATGGCCAGGAATATCTGACAAGAATCTCAATAAAGCTAGCCTTTTATATAATATGGTATATATAGACTCAGCTATGTGATTCTTTTCAAAGCAGAATCAAACACATTGTACAATATTAGTTCCAACCATGTACTGGGTTCCGAAGCTGCACATAGCTCATTACAAACAAACATTTATTTCTTCTTCAATCCATTGTTCCCCTACTAAACTATGTATTCTACTTACTAGTACACTTGGTGCAATCAAAAGCCTGATAAAAAATTGTTCAAATTAAACCTTTGAAAATAGTTGAATAAATTACTTTTGAAGTGAGAAAATTGGTTCGAGGTACTTGATAAATTGCATGCTTATAATTGGTGCTTTTGATTTTTCTACCCCATATACCACTTTGCCTCATAGTCTTATTAAGAAAAATACTCACACCTCATTAAATGGGCATTTAAAAAAGTCAGAATGCGAATATATATATTTAAGCTCTTTTAGATCATTTTTTAGTAGCAACAAACACAAATTGGACCTGCGTTGATACCAATACTGCCCTTGAATTTTTACTAGAGATCTGTTTTGTCTCTTTGACATATTCCTCATTTCAATTCTTAATTTTATTACAGTAACACTATTTAAATTACAAGCATGTGTGAGTTTCTATAACTGTATAAAAAATAAATGCTGAAAAAAAGTATTCTATAACAAATAAACTGCTACGCCATGAGCTCATGATATGCCAGTCGCCCTTTTTGAAATATTCGAGAACTTCTTTGTCATATCAGATATGTATAAAAATCGAAAGGGAGCTTTGATCAATATATAAACAATGCACCAAAGTTGCATGAGAACTGCTGAAAACATTTTTGAGCTATTGTCCGAAAACTGGAAATTACCACCTTTTTTAATGAATAAGTAACCCCTTAACTCAATAACATAAAATCTAAAATTAATGAAAAAAGAAAGGGCGCTTACAACAATAGGTATAAACAATTCAGCAAAGTTTCATGAGAACTGATGAAAACGTTTTTGTGTTAATGTCCGAAAACTGGAAAATCCCCCTTTTAATTAATAAAACCCCTTAACTCGGCCCTTAAAATCTAAAATTTATAAAAATTGAAAGGGAGCTTATGTTAATAGATATAAACAATGAACTAAAATTCCTTGCAAATTTGTGACAGGATTTTTGAGATATTATCAGAAAACTGAAGAAAAAAAAAAACACCATTTTTATTGAATAAAACCCAATTACTCAGAAAATAAAAATCTGAAATTTATTAAAAACGAAGGGGAGCTCAGGTTAATAGATATAGACAATTTCCCAAAGTTTTATGCAAATAGGTTAAAGAGTGTTGGAGTTAATGTTCGACATGTTGACGACAGACGGACAACAGTATTCCATAATACGTCTCGTAAACGAGTGTATAAAAATATATTGAGTAGTAAACACATTCTAGATACATAATTTTAAAAACATGTTCATAGAAAATGGAATTCATTACAAAGGATTATACCCGTAATAAGAAATATTGGATCTGTCATTTACTGTTATCTGTTTTTGTCCATTTTAATTCCTTGTTATCTGTTATAAGCCAAATCAATTTGCTGTTTTGCTGTTATTGGGACCCCCCTTGCCCCCCCTCAACAAACATGACCACTGTCTGTTTTAAAATGTATTCGAGTTTTTAGTTACAGCCGATTCCATTGAGTATGTAGGCAAAGGTAATATCTTTGGTTAGCTTGCTTGTTAGCTAAACCGTGAATTCATTGTTATGTTAGGTATACTACCCTTCTTTCGAAGTAGCCTGGTCCTACAGACAGAAAGATGTGTCATTTGTCGGACTAGTCAACTCTTAAAGTAGGGTAGTTTATATAACCTAACAATGACTTTTCTGTTCAGCAAGCAAGATAACCAAAGATAATCCCTTGGTCTACACACTCATTGAAATTGGCTTTAATATTGCAAAAGTTCAAGCAATTAGGGCAAAACTTACCGAGTAAAAAAAAACAAAAGGCCAATGTCTATCTACCTTGCACATTTCAGAAAATTCAGATCAGATAACGAAACTGGGTCCAGCAACATTTATAAGCAATTTAAGATTTTGACCCTCAGTTTCCATTCACCACAAATATTCTCGTTACAACGAATCATTTTAAATACAAAAATACCAGTTGCAGCCTTTTGTTTATCTATTAATATATGTATACGGATAAAGTTATGAAAGGCAGCAGGGTCACCAGGGTGAGGAGTCCATGTCATCTGAAATAAATGCTAAGCATAGATCTAGAAAGCGACAGATAATCATGACATTAAAAAAACTCTCTTCTTTTCGACTTTTTTCGAACAAATTGACACATAAAATGAATTATATAGTATTGTGGAATTTTTAACTTGTGTTCAATTCATTGGTTACACCTTTTACTAGGATAACAATCCTTGGGAAAAATATTTCAGAAAAGAAGATGGAAATGTGAAATTTTCCGTGCGTCAGGTGCAACAGCATACGAAAAGCTAACATGCCTCGTCAGGGTGGAATCTAAAAAGTCCAAGAAAATTTGATTTAAAACCTTTATTCGTTCCAACAAAGTTATTGAGATTTTGTTGAGGATTTAACCATCTACGACAACATTCTTTTTTCAGAATTTACAGCTCTTCTATAAATATATGCAAAGCAAACCATTGATCAAATTGCTTGCTATGATTGTTTGGATGTTTGTAAACGACAGGTAAGTAGTCTGTTTACTATATACTAGAATTTGTTTGGACAATAAACATTAACTATAATTCCTGTCAGTTTGTATTTGTCCAATCAAATCCCAGTATGTATTGAAACTCCGCCTACCTCAAAACATCCAAGCAAACATAGCAAGCAAGTCAATCAAAGTTTTTTTTTTGCATGCTTTTATAGAAGAGCTATAATGCAAAGAAGCGTTTAAGTCTTTCGCCAAAAAATACTATCAATTTCTTTTTGTCCTATGTAAACTTCCGTACCATTTCCTTCCATTCATGATCATTAAATTGAACTGTAAAATATTTCTTGGTACCTTCTTAATTCCTTTATAAGTCTTATGTATACATAATTATGACAATAACTGTTGTGAGCACAAGATTTACTGCACACTTTTAAAGGTCTGCTTCATCAAACATTAAAATGTGAACTTAAGTTTTGAGACTTTTTTAATCGACACGATTGGAATTTTTGTATATGAGAACATGGTTTATCTATTATTTGAAAATGCGGCTTTGAACTAGCTTTCAGTACCTGCGAGCATTCGTTGTTCAATAATGTGTGTCTTTGTGTTATTATTTTATGTGATAAATTGTTGTGTTGGTACACCACTGTAACAATGAAGGAGGGTTGGTTGGGTGGAAGTGGGGAGGGGTATGCAGAGCGCTAACAAACATGTCTATGCGGCATGGGCTTTGATCATTGTTGAAGCATCAATGTAAGGGGCATTTAATATCTTAATAAAACTATTCTTATTTTAGATACTATATATTGTTATCTGATATTGGATGAAAGATGTTGCCCTTTTATGTAATTATGTAATACAAGTTACGATCATTTGAAAACACATATTAAATAGCCAAATGGATGCACAAGAGCTAAAATAGGAGTCATTGATCCTATTGACAACAATTATCTGCCCAATTTTATTGATTTTGTAACATTTGTTACAAATATGACCAACTTCTTATCCAAAATCACCAGCACCGTATCAGGACCCACCAGCACAATGACAGGACCCACCAGCACAGTATCAGGACATGAATAAATTGAGAAAATGCTAAATTTTAATAAATTGCAATGTTTTTTCACAAAATAGTTTTGCCGTGTGGATTGCGGTATGGAAAGCGGACTCTATGAGCATTTTTGTTTTATTTTTTCAGTTCTAGATTTTCTGAAAATGAGCACTTTTGTGTTACGCTTACTGAAACAGTTTAGAGGGTCAACTTTTAAATGGTTTACATATGAACCCATAAGAAACAAAATTGAATAATCTCAACTGTTTTCTTCCATTTTTTATGAGTGAAAACGTCAAAAATCATCATTTTCGTCTTTGTTTACATTTTTTCATTGATCACCAGCACCCGTCAGGACCGAATCACCAGCACAGAACGTTCTCTCGCAGGACAACCATACCCACCGTGACTATAGGACCTCTTTGTTAAGATTATCTTAGGACACCTTCGATGTACAGTCTGAGATATATCATAAGACAGTCCTAAAAATGTCCTACAATTTGTCCTAAAATATAACTTAAGACAAATCTTAGGACTCTTTCGATGACACGGCCCCTGCAATACAAGAACCGTTCAATTGAGTTTGGTTATATGTCTTGTGTTTCTGTCTCTGACCTAGGTTTTCTGTATTTGGCAGGTGTAGTGCATCATGACATAAGACATTGTTACGTGTACTTTCGAGCAGGACTGCTGTTTGTATTTTTGACATGGAACTCTTGACCAGACTATGACTTTTTGACTCTCGACCTATGCACTGTGGGTGTGTCATCATGATATAGTGTGTTCCTTGGTATATTACCTTGACCTCAAAATATAATTTTCAATTGACCTTGCTTCTGAATATGTGGCATGTAGATGTATTGTCATAAGATGGTGAGTCTTATGGCACGAGGAACTTCATGTGAGCTTGCCCTCAATGTACAACTTGTATATTTTGCTTGAATTAAATGGAGAATTGTCTGATTGGCACTCATACCACATCTTCTTATATCTATATTAGATATATAAATATATTTGTTAGTTTTGTGTACCACGATGACCCTTTCCTCAAAATCTGATTTGTGTTTTTTTGACAAGGAACTCTTGACCAAACTATGACTTTTTGTGCTGCCAGATGTGATAGATATGGATAGTCTGTATTTACATCTTAAGAATTCACACAGAGGGTATTCGCATATCAATAAACTGAACTCAGTGCAAAGAACCTTAGAAGTACACTTAGACAGAGAGCTCAATCTAGTGAAACACACCTTAGAAGTACACTTAGACAGAGAGCTCAATCTAGTGGTCACATGTAACTTGAAATATCACTGTCTATTACCAAACTGCACCGAGATCCTGAAAAAATATGCAAGTTAATTCTAATAGAAATAGAATTCAATGGAAGTAAATAAGCTGTTACTAAAATAAATGTAGAATATGTCAATTTGCCACAGATGCTCCTGCTTCTGAAACCATGAGTAAACTTCAACATATAGATACAGGATTCACGTAATTTTTACCGTTTTGTGACCATAAGCATTGTGTATAAGTTTCGAAACATTTGGTTGAGGTTAACTAAAGTTAAAGAACGGACACAACAGATTTAGCATTTTCCTATCTTCAGGCTCCGTGTTGACATTTGTATCATTGGTACTCGTACCACACCTTCTTACATCTAATAACTCATAAACAGTGACGCCACCCAATATTGAAATTGATAGTTCTGTGTTATGGGGTAATAAGCATTGCGTATAAGGTTTATACAATTTGAATGAATCAAACTTATTTAAGAGAATGGAAACGAAAAATTCAGCATTTTCTATGCTTTTAAAGGGACATGATAACTCATGAATGGTAAAAGTGACGCTACCAAATTTGAGATTTGATTTTGTATTGTGTGGTAATCAGCATTGTCCCAGGTTAGAGGAATGGTGGGGATCCTACTTACATGTTTAACCCCGCCTTATTCGGTATGTATTTGACTGTCGCAGGTCAGGTGTTCTAAATACATATGTGACCTAAAGCTTTTGTTCATACACTTCATTTATTTTAATGAATAAATAGTCATATCTTATTGTTCATCTTCATTTTTGCAGACGCCTTGCTCATATAAAAGGCACTGAAATGACAATGTAAAACAATTCAAACGAGAAAAGAAATTGACATGCAGATTTATGTACCAAAAACACCCATCCCAGGATATAAGGGGGTGTTCCAACCATATGTCCCCTTTCAAATGCATTGATCGACCCAAAAAAGGGGTTCCAGCCCCGTAACCCCCTCTTGGATCCACCACTTATAAAACACCTTTCTCGCTGTACGATTCGTGTATATAAGTTGGACCCAAAATCCACGTAGTTCCAGCTCCGAACCGCATACTACTCCACACTAATTGATGGACTGGGTGATAGTTCCGGAACAGAAACAATCCTTGGCAGTTTCAGAAATAAGAACTAAATCATCAGCATATAACATAGTTTTATGGGACAATCTTTGTTGTAATAAGACCATTTGTAAAACAGAACCTCTCTGTTAATAGTATCAAATGTCTTCCTTAAATCTATGAACCAGGCATATATATTTTTTAACGATTTAAATGCTTTATCAATTATTTGTTTGAAGAGTTAAAACATGATCACTTGTTCAGCTTTCCCTTCTGAATCCAATTTGGTCAAGAAAAATAGTTTGATTTTCTTCAAGAATAAGATTGAACAATTAACATACACATCAACATTTCATCTAAAATACGATTTGAACCATTTGATTTGTCATTCTTTAAAGATTTAGCTGCAATAACCACCTCCGCAGTTGTCATATAACTGTTTAAATTCGCAGTATTACAATCGTTAATTTAAGCAGTGTAAATTTTCTTATTGTTTAATATATTTTATCAAAATTAATATTCGTTAGTTTATTAAAGTATATCAAATAATCCTTTTAGGTTGTAAGACAGATAGTATAAATCAGAACAAGCGGCTACCCTATAGTTACTATATAGCTAGCTTCCCTTATATTGAAAAAATGGACCGAAATGAAACATTCTGAACGCAGTAAAACGAAACAATAAAAACTTGAAAAATAAGAAAGCGAAACAAATCTTCCATTTATACAAAATCGACAAAAACTACTAACTGATTAAATTAAATAACGAATGGGAATGGGGAATATGTCAAAAAAGACAACAAACCGACAAAAGAACAGAAAAAAAGTCGAAGACACCAAAGGCGCTTAAAGACAACGAGAAAATCCCGCACCCAGATATAGAAAAATAAAAAAAAAAACACGTCAGGAGGCTCCTGATTTGGTAAAGGCGAGGTTAAACATGTTTTGTCAGATCTAATAGATAAACAGATTGAATATAAAATACCTGAACGTATAAGATATTTCAATATTGATTTATAATAACATTAGATGTATGTTTCATTATAATACGTTATTCTGATTGGCTAACTAGCAATCTCGTGATATTCCTTAATCAATTGCATTACACAATGCAACTTTTCATTCATGATGACACGAGGTTCCACAATAAAGTGCACAGGTAAATGAAATAAAAACTTGATTAAAGTCGTGTTTTCATGATCCTATAGGTAAAAATGTAATTATAAGTATTGAATGCTTTTTTTTGTAACTTTATAGGGTTGTAAAAGCGTTGACCGTGCGCACATTTTTAGTATGAAGCGCTTCCGCGCTTCATACCAAATGTACATGTACTTCGGTCAACGCTTTTACACCCCAATAAATTTACAAAAAAAGAGCATTAAATTCTTAAATATTTACGAATGATGTCCATGTACCGATGATAAAATATTAACATTTTTACTTTGACTAGCTTGTGATATTGAAAACCCTATGTGCATAAAAAAAAAGAAAGATAAATCATGGATCTGTTATTTTGGTAATGCCATTTATTATTCATTATTCACTATGTATCATTTTTCGATGAGTCTTTGCTGATTTATGTCGTAAAGTGTAACTGATAATAATACATTGAAATGAAAAACTCCATTTCCGAGATATACATGTATCTATTCACTGTATCTATCGCACAAAAAATTTGGTTCTATTTTATTTCATTTGAGGGGTTGTTCAAAAAGATAAACTGATCGCAGAACTGTCCAAATAAATATTAAATAAACATTTTATCTTATTATAACAAGCTTTATAGGGTGTCCTCACACAGGGTTTCCGCTGGCCGTCGCCATTTTTCCCAATTTTGCGAAAAAATAATACTTGTGGCGATGAAAATTCGTCATTTGCTTAAGAATTTGGCGAAAGAAATATATAGAAAGATTTATTTTCCTCCTTCTTGTTTATTTACTTTTTTCGAGTTTCTCAGACTTTAACTTATCAGACAATACTCGGAATTCACCTTGACCTCATTAAGATTTTGACAGAAAATCAATTATCAGCTGATTGCAATTTACAGCTATCGACAACAAAGGACTAATTAATAAAGGTGTAGATTGAATTGTTTGTCAAAATGATATGGTTGAATGACTTCCACTAAATGTCACATACAGGAGTTATTTACCACTTTTCGACTC
>NW_027268066.1:0-15129 GCF_963676685.1 Mytilus edulis
GTCAAGAGATGTTCCGAAAACTGAAAATATTACCTTTTTGCACTTGACCTAATCACTCTTTCCATATTAAAATCAGTTAAAATACCTTCAACAAAAAGTTATTTCACCTCTCTTCTTTCATTTCCACCCCATAAAAAACTAACAAATGAATGAAAAAGGCAAAGAAAAAAAATAAAGAAAAAATACACTATAATTAAGGGGAACTATATTCGTGAACAACGAAAAGCGGGGTCATTAATTGTGGTCTTGGGCCTATTAGGGGCCAAAAACTTGACCAATTCCAATAAAACTTGGCATGATTTAAGCTTAGTGTATTATAAGTCAGTTTACAAAGTTTAAAAGCCATATGATATATATTATAGAAAATGTGGCATTTTTTATATCTCAACTTTAGTTGCTGAATTGAGACGTTGAAATAGAAAAATTTCAACTTTCAAATTTTGGCTTCAAAAATTTCCCCAAAACACCAAATTGCACTTTTTTATGTCTCAATGTGTAAGATATTATATATTCAAAGTAAATGATAGCATACTTAATGTATGAGACTTATAAAAATTTGACAAAAAGTAATTTTATATGTGCCTATGCCAAAAAATAGAGGTTTTCAAATGAAGCGAGGCCTTATATGAAATGCAATATTTTCCACTAACAACAATTTTTTGAAGTTGTTAAGTTAAAACAAAACATTTAACATATCATAAATGTTCTTTTCATGTAAATATAAGTTTCAAAAAGCATAACACATGAGTTTTACATGGTATTAAGCAATGTCAAGCTTAAAATAACAAGTTGTCAATTTAGGCCGTTCCCTATATTTCCATATTTAATTGCATATAAATGATATTGGAGATGGAAATATGCTTCTTTTTGCCAAAATCCTTGCTGAGATATGATCAAATTGAAGCCTGGATGTAACAAGACTGTTGCTTTTAATTGTATATGTAGAAAGTATGGTCTGATGCAAAGTTTTTTCAATTTACTGTTTAAAACCTGCATGGAATTTCAGTCTTAAAATGCCAATATTTTAACCACCAGCCATCCAGCAGAAGAAAATAAAGGTATTCTGTGAAACAGACAAGTTTAAACAACCTGCAATAAGTGCTTTTCATATAGATTCAGTGCAATCTGTTTAAAGAAATACAATTTTAAAGTGCATAGAACTTCATATTTCACTTGCTTCGTACGGACCGCTAGACCTAGACTATCAAAACAGCACATTTTATACTCTTTTTATGCTTTTATCCACTTTTCCTTGTGTTCAGAGTTCACAAATGAGTAAAACACATGAAATAAATACCACAAACACAAATAGGTATCAGAAAAAAATTGTCAGAGAAAAAATAAGGATGCTGATTTTGCAAAAATGTGGAAAAAAGTGAAAAAAGCTACTTTTTGGGCATATTAGCTGAAAAGTGACTTTTTTTACAAATTTCTATCAAATAAAAGTGGAAATCATTTCTTCTCATATAGTTTGACAAATCAATACCAATAGATCATTCAGAGAAGTTGTCAAAGTATAAATTCAAAATTTGCTGAAATGCACCTCTTAGGCCACAGACCACAATTAATTCCTCTATTAGTTCTTTATAACTTTTTGTCTCATTAAAAAAAATGGACCTAATCTTTTTGTCAAATTTTTTGTGTGTGTAATGTATATTACTAGTCCAAAAACATATCCAAAATTCAGAAAGATTGCTATGATGTAACTTACAATTTTAGCCAATACACATCCATACCCCTATGGACAAGTCAAGAGATGTTCCGAAAACTGAAAATATTACCTTTTTGCACTTGACCTAATCACTCTTTCCATATTAAAATCAGTTAAAATACCTTCAACAAAAAGTTATTTCACCTCTCTTCTTTCATTTCCACCCCATAAAAACTAACAAATGAATGAAAAAGGCAAAGAAAAAAAATAAAGAAAAAATACACTATAATTAAGGGGAACTATATTCGTGAACAACGAAAAGCGGGGTCATTAATTGTGGTCTTGGGCCTATTAGGGGCCAAAAACTTGACCAATTCCAATAAAACTTGGCATGATTTAAGCTTAGTGTATTATAAGTCAGTTTACAAAGTTTAAAAGCCATATGATATATATTATAGAAAATGTGGCATTTTTTATATCTCAACTTTAGTTGCTGAATTGAGACGTTGAAATAGAAAAATTTCAACTTTCAAATTTTGGCTTCAAAAATTTCCCCAAAACACCAAATTGCACTTTTTTATGTCTCAATGTGTAAGATATTATATATTCAAAGTAAATGATAGCATACTTAATGTATGAGACTTATAAAAATTTGACAAAAAGTAATTTTATATGTGCCTATGCCAAAAAATAGAGGTTTTCAAATGAAGCGAGGCCTTATATGAAATGCAATATTTTCCACTAACAACAATTTTTTGAAGTTGTTAAGTTAAAACAAAACATTTAACATATCATAAATGTTCTTTTCATGTAAATATAAGTTTCAAAAAGCATAACACATGAGTTTTACATGGTATTAAGCAATGTCAAGCTTAAAATAACAAGTTGTCAATTTAGGCCGTTCCCTATATTTCCATATTTAATTGCATATAAATGATATTGGAGATGGAAATATGCTTCTTTTTGCCAAAATCCTTGCTGAGATATGATCAAATTTGAAGCCTGGATGTAACAAGACTGTTGCTTTTAATTGTATATGTAGAAAGTATGGTCTGATGCAAAGTTTTTTCAATTTACTGTTTAAAACCTGCATGGAATTTCAGTCTTAAAATGCCAATATTTTAACCACCAGCCATCCAGCAGAAGAAAATAAAGGTATTCTGTGAAACAGACAAGTTTAAACAACCTGCAATAAGTGCTTTTCATATAGATTCAGTGCAATCTGTTTAAAGAAATACAATTTTAAAGTGCATAGAACTTCATATTTCACTTGCTTCGTACGGACCGCTAGACCTAGACTATCAAAACAGCACATTTTATACTCTTTTTATGCTTTTATCCACTTTTCCTTGTGTTCAGAGTTCACAAATGAGTAAAACACATGAAATAAATACCACAAACAAATAGGTATCAGAAAAAATTGTCAGAGAAAAAATAAGGATGCTGATTTTGCAAAAAATGTGGAAAAAAGTGAAAAAGCTACTTTTTGGGCATATTAGCTGAAAAGTGACTTTTTTTACAAATTTCTATCAAATAAAAGTGGAAATCATTTCTTCTCATATAGTTTGACAAATCAATACCAATAGATCATTCAGAGAAGTTGTCAAAGTATAAATTCAAAATTTGCTGAAATGCACCTCTTAGGCCACAGACCACAATTAATTCCTCTATTAGTTCTTTATAACTTTTTGTCTCATTAAAAAAAATGGACCTAATCTTTTTGTCAAATTTTTTGTGTGTGTAATGTATATTACTAGTCCAAAAACATATCCAAAATTCAGAAAGATTGCTATGATGTAACTTACAATTTTAGCCAATACACATCCATACCCCTATGGACAAGTCAAGAGATGTTCCGAAAACTGAAAATATTACCTTTTTGCACTTGACCTAATCACTCTTTCCATATTAAAATCAGTTAAAATACCTTCAACAAAAAGTTATTTCACCTCTCTTCTTTCATTTCCACCCCATAAAAACTAACAAATGAATGAAAAAGGCAAAGAAAAAAAATAAAGAAAAAATACACTATAATTAAGGGGAACTATATTCGTGAACAACGAAAAGCGGGGTCATTAATTGTGGTCTTGGGCCTATTAGGGGCCAAAAACTTGACCAATTCCAATAAAACTTGGCATGATTTAAGCTTAGTGTATTATAAGTCAGTTTACAAAGTTTAAAAGCCATATGATATATATTATAGAAAATGTGGCATTTTTTATATCTCAACTTTAGTTGCTGAATTGAGACGTTGAAATAGAAAAATTTCAACTTTCAAATTTTGGCTTCAAAAATTTCCCCAAAACACCAAATTGCACTTTTTTATGTCTCAATGTGTAAGATATTATATATTCAAAGTAAATGATAGCATGACTTAATGTATGAGACTTATAAAAATTTGACAAAAAGTAATTTTATATGTGCCTATGCCAAAAAATAGAGGTTTTCAAATGAAGCGAGGCCTTATATGAAATGCAATATTTTCCACTAACAACAATTTTTTGAAGTTGTTAAGTTAAAACAAAACATTTAACATATCATAAATGTTCTTTTCATGTAAATATAAGTTTCAAAAAGCATAACACATGAGTTTTACATGGTATTAAGCAATGTCAAGCTTAAAATAACAAGTTGTCAATTTAGGCCGTTCCCTATATTTCCATATTTAATTGCATATAAATGATATTGGAGATGGAAATATGCTTCTTTTTGCCAAAATCCTTGCTGAGATATGATCAAATTTGAAGCCTGGATGTAACAAGACTGTTGCTTTTAATTGTATATGTAGAAAGTATGGTCTGATGCAAAGTTTTTTCAATTTACTGTTTAAAACCTGCATGGAATTTCAGTCTTAAAATGCCAATATTTTAACCACCAGCCATCCAGCAGAAGAAAATAAAGGTATTCTGTGAAACAGACAAGTTTAAACAACCTGCAATAAGTGCTTTTCATATAGATTCAGTGCAATCTGTTTAAAGAAATACAATTTTAAAGTGCATAGAACTTCATATTTCACTTGCTTCGTACGGACCGCTAGACCTAGACTATCAAAACAGCACATTTTATACTCTTTTATGCTTTTATCCACTTTTCCTTGTGTTCAGAGTTCACAAATGAGTAAAACACATGAAATAAATACCACAAACACAAATAGGTATCAGAAAAAAATTGTCAGAGAAAAAATAAGGATGCTGATTTTGCAAAAATGTGGAAAAAAGTGAAAAAGCTACTTTTTGGGCATATTAGCTGAAAAGTGACTTTTTTTACAAATTTCTATCAAATAAAAGTGGAAATCATTTCTTCTCATATAGTTTGACAAATCAATACCAATAGATCATTCAGAGAAGTTGTCAAAGTATAAATTCAAAATTTGCTGAAATGCACCTCTTAGGCCACAGACCACAATTAATTCCTCTATTAGTTCTTTATAACTTTTTGTCTCATTAAAAAAAATGGACCTAATCTTTTTGTCAAATTTTTTGTGTGTGTAATGTATATTACTAGTCCAAAAACATATCCAAAATTCAGAAAGATTGCTATGATGTAACTTACAATTTTAGCCAATACACATCCATACCCCTATGGACAAGTCAAGAGATGTTCCGAAAACTGAAAATATTACCTTTTTGCACTTGACCTAATCACTCTTTCCATATTAAAATCAGTTAAAATACCTTCAAAAAAAAGTTATTTCACCTCTCTTCTTTCATTTCCACCCCATAAAAACTAACAAATGAATGAAAAAGGCAAAGAAAAAAAATAAAGAAAAAATACACTATAATTAAGGGGAACTATATTCGTGAACAACGAAAAGCGGGGTCATTAATTGTGGTCTTGGGCCTATTAGGGGCCAAAAACTTGACCAATTCCAATAAAACTTGGCATGATTTAAGCTTAGTGTATTATAAGTCAGTTTACAAAGTTTAAAAGCCATATGATATATATTATAGAAAATGTGGCATTTTTTATATCTCAACTTTAGTTGCTGAATTGAGACGTTGAAATAGAAAAATTTCAACTTTCAAATTTTGGCTTCAAAAATTTCCCCAAAACACCAAATTGCACTTTTTTATGTCTCAATGTGTAAGATATTATATATTCAAAGTAAATGATAGCATACTTAATGTATGAGACTTATAAAAATTTGACAAAAAGTAATTTTATATGTGCCTATGCCAAAAAATAGAGGTTTTCAAATGAAGCGAGGCCTTATATGAAATGCAATATTTTCCACTAACAACAATTTTTTGAAGTTGTTAAGTTAAAACAAAACATTTAACATATCATAAATGTTCTTTTCATGTAAATATAAGTTTCAAAAAGCATAACACATGAGTTTTACATGGTATTAAGCAATGTCAAGCTTAAAATAACAAGTTGTCAATTTAGGCCGTTCCCTATATTTCCATATTTAATTGCATATAAATGATATTGGAGATGGAAATATGCTTCTTTTTGCCAAAATCCTTGCTGAGATATGATCAAATTTGAAGCCTGGATGTAACAAGACTGTTGCTTTTAATTGTATATGTAGAAAGTATGGTCTGATGCAAAGTTTTTTCAATTTACTGTTTAAAACCTGCATGGAATTTCAGTCTTAAAATGCCAATATTTTAACCACCAGCCATCCAGCAGAAGAAAATAAAGGTATTCTGTGAAACAGACAAGTTTAAACAACCTGCAATAAGTGCTTTTCATATAGATTCAGTGCAATCTGTTTAAAGAAATACAATTTTAAAGTGCATAGAACTTCATATTTCACTTGCTTCGTACGGACCGCTAGACCTAGACTATCAAAACAGCACATTTTATACTCTTTTTATGCTTTTATCCACTTTTCCTTGTGTTCAGAGTTCACAAATGAGTAAAACACATGAAATAAATACCACAAACACAAATAGGTATCAGAAAAAAATTGTCAGAGAAAAAATAAGGATGCTGATTTTGCAAAAATGTGGAAAAAAGTGAAAAAGCTACTTTTTGGGCATATTAGCTGAAAAGTGACTTTTTTTACAAATTTCTATCAAATAAAAGTGGAAATCATTTCTTCTCATATAGTTTGACAAATCAATACCAATAGATCATTCAGAGAAGTTGTCAAAGTATAAATTCAAAATTTGCTGAAATGCACCTCTTAGGCCACAGACCACAATTAATTCCTCTATTAGTTCTTTATAACTTTTTGTCTCATTAAAAAAATGGACCTAATCTTTTTGTCAAATTTTTTGTGTGTGTAATGTATATTACTAGTCCAAAAACATATCCAAAATTCAGAAAGATTGCTATGATGTAACTTACAATTTTAGCCAATACACATCCATACCCCTATGGACAAGTCAAGAGATGTTCCGAAAACTGAAAATATTACCTTTTTGCACTTGACCTAATCACTCTTTCCATATTAAAATCAGTTAAAATACCTTCAACAAAAAGTTATTTCACCTCTCTTCTTTCATTTCCACCCCATAAAAACTAACAAATGAATGAAAAAGGCAAAGAAAAAAAATAAAGAAAAAATACACTATAATTAAGGGGAACTATATTCGTGAACAACGAAAAGCGGGGTCATTAATTGTGGTCTTGGGCCTATTAGGGGCCAAAAACTTGACCAATTCCAATAAAACTTGGCATGATTTAAGCTTAGTGTATTATAAGTCAGTTTACAAAGTTTAAAAGCCATATGATATATATTATAGAAAATGTGGCATTTTTTATATCTCAACTTTAGTTGCTGAATTGAGACGTTGAAATAGAAAAATTTCAACTTTCAAATTTTGGCTTCAAAAATTTCCCCAAAACACCAAATTGCACTTTTTTATGTCTCAATGTGTAAGATATTATATATTCAAAGTAAATGATAGCATACTTAATGTATGAGACTTATAAAAATTTGACAAAAAGTAATTTTATATGTGCCTATGCCAAAAAATAGAGGTTTTCAAATGAAGCGAGGCCTTATATGAAATGCAATATTTTCCACTAACAACAATTTTTTGAAGTTGTTAAGTTAAAACAAAACATTTAACATATCATAAATGTTCTTTTCATGTAAATATAAGTTTCAAAAAGCATAACACATGAGTTTTACATGGTATTAAGCAATGTCAAGCTTAAAATAACAAGTTGTCAATTTAGGCCGTTCCCTATATTTCCATATTTAATTGCATATAAATGATATTGGAGATGGAAATATGCTTCTTTTTGCCAAAATCCTTGCTGAGATATGATCAAATTTGAAGCCTGGATGTAACAAGACTGTTGCTTTTAATTGTATATGTAGAAAGTATGGTCTGATGCAAAGTTTTTTCAATTTACTGTTTAAAACCTGCATGGAATTTCAGTCTTAAAATGCCAATATTTTAACCACCAGCCATCCAGCAGAAGAAAATAAAGGTATTCTGTGAAACAGACAAGTTTAAACAACCTGCAATAAGTGCTTTTCATATAGATTCAGTGCAATCTGTTTAAAGAAATACAATTTTAAAGTGCATAGAACTTCATATTTCACTTGCTTCGTACGGACCGCTAGACCTAGACTATCAAAACAGCACATTTTATACTCTTTTTATGCTTTTATCCACTTTTCCTTGTGTTCAGAGTTCACAAATGAGTAAAACACATGAAATAAATACCACAAACACAAATAGGTATCAGAAAAAAATTGTCAGAGAAAAAATAAGGATGCTGATTTTGCAAAAATGTGGAAAAAAGTGAAAAAGCTACTTTTTGGGCATATTAGCTGAAAAGTGACTTTTTTTACAAATTTCTATCAAATAAAAGTGGAAATCATTTCTTCTCATATAGTTTGACAAATCAATACCAATAGATCATTCAGAGAAGTTGTCAAAGTATAAATTCAAAATTTGCTGAAATGCACCTCTTAGGCCACAGACCACAATTAATTCCTCTATTAGTTCTTTATAACTTTTTGTCTCATTAAAAAAAATGGACCTAATCTTTTTGTCAAATTTTTTGTGTGTGTAATGTATATTACTAGTCCAAAAACATATCCAAAATTCAGAAAGATTGCTATGATGTAACTTACAATTTTAGCCAATACACATCCATACCCCTATGGACAAGTCAAGAGATGTTCCGAAAACTGAAAATATTACCTTTTTGCACTTGACCTAATCACTCTTTCCATATTAAAATCAGTTAAAATACCTTCAACAAAAAGTTATTTCACCTCTCTTCTTTCATTTCCACCCCATAAAAACTAACAAATGAATGAAAAAGGCAAAGAAAAAAAATAAAGAAAAAATACACTATAATTAAGGGGAACTATATTCGTGAACAACGAAAAGCGGGGTCATTAATTGTGGTCTTGGGCCTATTAGGGGCCAAAAACTTGACCAATTCCAATAAAACTTGGCATGATTTAAGCTTAGTGTATTATAAGTCAGTTTACAAAGTTTAAAAGCCATATGATATATATTATAGAAAATGTGGCATTTTTTATATCTCAACTTTAGTTGCTGAATTGAGACGTTGAAATAGAAAAATTTCAACTTTCAAATTTTGGCTTCAAAAATTTCCCCAAAACACCAAATTGCACTTTTTTATGTCTCAATGTGTAAGATATTATATATTCAAAGTAAATGATAGCATACTTAATGTATGAGACTTATAAAAATTTGACAAAAAGTAATTTTATATGTGCCTATGCCAAAAAATAGAGGTTTTCAAATGAAGCGAGGCCTTATATGAAATGCAATATTTTCCACTAACAACAATTTTTTGAAGTTGTTAAGTTAAAACAAAACATTTAACATATCATAAATGTTCTTTTCATGTAAATATAAGTTTCAAAAAGCATAACACATGAGTTTTACATGGTATTAAGCAATGTCAAGCTTAAAATAACAAGTTGTCAATTTAGGCCGTTCCCTATATTTCCATATTTAATTGCATATAAATGATATTGGAGATGGAAATATGCTTCTTTTTGCCAAAATCCTTGCTGAGATATGATCAAATTTGAAGCCTGGATGTAACAAGACTGTTGCTTTTAATTGTATATGTAGAAAGTATGGTCTGATGCAAAGTTTTTTCAATTTACTGTTTAAAACCTGCATGGAATTTCAGTCTTAAAATGCCAATATTTTAACCACCAGCCATCCAGCAGAAGAAAATAAAGGTATTCTGTGAAACAGACAAGTTTAAACAACCTGCAATAAGTGCTTTTCATATAGATTCAGTGCAATCTGTTTAAAGAAATACAATTTTAAAGTGCATAGAACTTCATATTTCACTTGCTTCGTACGGACCGCTAGACCTAGACTATCAAAACAGCACATTTTATACTCTTTTTATGCTTTTATCCACTTTTCCTTGTGTTCAGAGTTCACAAATGAGTAAAACACATGAAATAAATACCACAAACACAAATAGGTATCAGAAAAAAATTGTCAGAGAAAAAATAAGGATGCTGATTTTGCAAAAATGTGGAAAAAAGTGAAAAAGCTACTTTTTGGGCATATTAGCTGAAAAGTGACTTTTTTTACAAATTTCTATCAAATAAAAGTGGAAATCATTTCTTCTCATATAGTTTGACAAATCAATACCAATAGATCATTCAGAGAAGTTGTCAAAGTATAAATTCAAAATTTGCTGAAATGCACCTCTTAGGCCACAGACCACAATTAATTCCTCTATTAGTTCTTTATAACTTTTTGTCTCATTAAAAAAAATGGACCTAATCTTTTTGTCAAATTTTTTGTGTGTGTAATGTATATTACTAGTCCAAAAACATATCCAAAATTCAGAAAGATTGCTATGATGTAACTTACAATTTTAGCCAATACACATCCATACCCCTATGGACAAGTCAAGAGATGTTCCGAAAACTGAAAATATTACCTTTTTGCACTTGACCTAATCACTCTTTCCATATTAAAATCAGTTAAAATACCTTCAACAAAAAGTTATTTCACCTCTCTTCTTTCATTTCCACCCCATAAAAACTAACAAATGAATGAAAAAGGCAAAGAAAAAAAATAAAGAAAAAATACACTATAATTAAGGGGAACTATATTCGTGAACAACGAAAAGCGGGGTCATTAATTGTGGTCTTGGGCCTATTAGGGGCCAAAAACTTGACCAATTCCAATAAAACTTGGCATGATTTAAGCTTAGTGTATTATAAGTCAGTTTACAAAGTTTAAAAGCCATATGATATATATTATAGAAAATGTGGCATTTTTTATATCTCAACTTTAGTTGCTGAATTGAGACGTTGAAATAGAAAAATTTCAACTTTCAAATTTTGGCTTCAAAAATTTCCCCAAAACACCAAATTGCACTTTTTTATGTCTCAATGTGTAAGATATTATATATTCAAAGTAAATGATAGCATACTTAATGTATGAGACTTATAAAAATTTGACAAAAAGTAATTTTATATGTGCCTATGCCAAAAAATAGAGGTTTTCAAATGAAGCGAGGCCTTATATGAAATGCAATATTTTCCACTAACAACAATTTTTTGAAGTTGTTAAGTTAAAACAAAACATTTAACATATCATAAATGTTCTTTTCATGTAAATATAAGTTTCAAAAAGCATAACACATGAGTTTTACATGGTATTAAGCAATGTCAAGCTTAAAATAACAAGTTGTCAATTTAGGCCGTTCCCTATATTTCCATATTTAATTGCATATAAATGATATTGGAGATGGAAATATGCTTCTTTTTGCCAAAATCCTTGCTGAGATATGATCAAATTTGAAGCCTGGATGTAACAAGACTGTTGCTTTTAATTGTATATGTAGAAAGTATGGTCTGATGCAAAGTTTTTTCAATTTACTGTTTAAAACCTGCATGGAATTTCAGTCTTAAAATGCCAATATTTTAACCACCAGCCATCCAGCAGAAGAAAATAAAGGTATTCTGTGAAACAGACAAGTTTAAACAACCTGCAATAAGTGCTTTTCATATAGATTCAGTGCAATCTGTTTAAAGAAATACAATTTTAAAGTGCATAGAACTTCATATTTCACTTGCTTCGTACGGACCGCTAGACCTAGACTATCAAAACAGCACATTTTATACTCTTTTTATGCTTTTATCCACTTTTCCTTGTGTTCAGAGTTCACAAATGAGTAAAACACATGAAATAAATACCACAAACACAAATTAGGTATCAGAAAAAAATTGTCAGAGAAAAAATAAGGATGCTGATTTTGCAAAAATGTGGAAAAAAGTGAAAAAGCTACTTTTTGGGCATATTAGCTGAAAAGTGACTTTTTTTACAAATTTCTATCAAATAAAAGTGGAAATCATTTCTTCTCATATAGTTTGACAAATCAATACCAATAGATCATTCAGAGAAGTTGTCAAAGTATAAATTCAAAATTTGCTGAAATGCACCTCTTAGGCCACAGACCACAATTAATTCCTCTATTAGTTCTTTATAACTTTTTGTCTCATTAAAAAAAATGGACCTAATCTTTTTGTCAAATTTTTTGTGTGTGTAATGTATATTACTAGTCCAAAAACATATCCAAAATTCAGAAAGATTGCTATGATGTAACTTACAATTTTAGCCAATACACATCCATACCCCTATGGACAAGTCAAGAGATGTTCCGAAAACTGAAAATATTACCTTTTTGCACTTGACCTAATCACTCTTTCCATATTAAAATCAGTTAAAATACCTTCAACAAAAAGTTATTTCACCTCTCTTCTTTCATTTCCACCCCATAAAAACTAACAAATGAATGAAAAAGGCAAAGAAAAAAAATAAAGAAAAAATACACTATAATTAAGGGGAACTATATTCGTGAACAACGAAAAGCGGGGTCATTAATTGTGGTCTTGGGCCTATTAGGGGCCAAAAACTTGACCAATTCCAATAAAACTTGGCATGATTTAAGCTTAGTGTATTATAAGTCAGTTTACAAAGTTTAAAAGCCATATGATATATATTATAGAAAATGTGGCATTTTTTATATCTCAACTTTAGTTGCTGAATTGAGACGTTGAAATAGAAAAATTTCAACTTTCAAATTTTGGCTTCAAAAATTTCCCCAAAACACCAAATTGCACTTTTTTATGTCTCAATGTGTAAGATATTATATATTCAAAGTAAATGATAGCATACTTAATGTATGAGACTTATAAAAATTTGACAAAAAGTAATTTTATATGTGCCTATGCCAAAAATAGAGGTTTTCAAATGAAGCGAGGCCTTATATGAAATGCAATATTTTCCACTAACAACAATTTTTGAAGTTGTTAAGTTAAAACAAAACATTTAACATATCATAAATGTTCTTTTCATGTAAATATAAGTTTCAAAAAGCATAACACATGAGTTTTACATGGTATTAAGCAATGTCAAGCTTAAAATAACAAGTTGTCAATTTAGGCCGTTCCCTATATTTCCATATTTAATTGCATATAAATGATATTGGAGATGGAAATATGCTTCTTTTTGCCAAAATCCTTGCTGAGATATGATCAAATTTGAAGCCTGGATGTAACAAGACTGTTGCTTTTAATTGTATATGTAGAAAGTATGGTCTGATGCAAAGTTTTTTCAATTTACTGTTTAAAACCTGCATGGAATTTCAGTCTTAAAATGCCAATATTTTAACCACCAGCCATCCAGCAGAAGAAAATAAAGGTATTCTGTGAAACAGACAAGTTTAAACAACCTGCAATAAGTGCTTTTCATATAGATTCAGTGCAATCTGTTTAAAGAAATACAATTTTAAAGTGCATAGAACTTCATATTTCACTTGCTTCGTACGGACCGCTAGACCTAGACTATCAAAACAGCACATTTTATACTCTTTTTATGCTTTTATCCACTTTTCCTTGTGTTCAGAGTTCACAAATGAGTAAAACACATGAAATAAATACCACAAACACAAATAGGTATCAGAAAAAAATTGTCAGAGAAAAAATAAGGATGCTGATTTTGCAAAAATGTGGAAAAAAGTGAAAAAGCTACTTTTTGGGCATATTAGCTGAAAAGTGACTTTTTTTACAAATTTCTATCAAATAAAAGTGGAAATCATTTCTTCTCATATAGTTTGACAAATCAATACCAATAGATCATTCAGAGAAGTTGTCAAAGTATAAATTCAAAATTTGCTGAAATGCACCTCTTAGGCCACAGACCACAATTAATTCCTCTATTAGTTCTTTATAACTTTTTGTCTCATTAAAAAAAATGGACCTAATCTTTTTGTCAAATTTTTTGTGTGTGTAATGTATATTACTAGTCCAAAAACATATCCAAAATTCAGAAAGATTGCTATGATGTAACTTACAATTTTAGCCAATACACATCCATACCCCTATGGACAAGTCAAGAGATGTTCCGAAAACTGAAAATATTACCTTTTTGCACTTGACCTAATCACTCTTTCCATATTAAAATCAGTTAAAATACCTTCAACAAAAAGTTATTTCACCTCTCTTCTTTCATTTCCACCCCATAAAAACTAACAAATGAATGAAAAAGGCAAAGAAAAAAAATAAAGAAAAAATACACTATAATTAAGGGGAACTATATTCGTGAACAACGAAAAGCGGGGTCATTAATTGTGGTCTTGGGCCTATTAGGGGCCAAAAACTTGACCAATTCCAATAAAACTTGGCATGATTTAAGCTTAGTGTATTATAAGTCAGTTTACAAAGTTTAAAAGCCATATGATATATATTATAGAAAATGTGGCATTTTTTATATCTCAACTTTAGTTGCTGAATTGAGACGTTGAAATAGAAAAATTTCAACTTTCAAATTTTGGCTTCAAAAATTTCCCCAAAACACCAAATTGCACTTTTTTATGTCTCAATGTGTAAGATATTATATATTCAAAGTAAATGATAGCATACTTAATGTATGAGACTTATAAAAATTTGACAAAAAGTAATTTTATATGTGCCTATGCCAAAAAATAGAGGTTTTCAAATGAAGCGAGGCCTTATATGAAATGCAATATTTTCCACTAACAACAATTTTTTGAAGTTGTTAAGTTAAAACAAAACATTTAACATATCATAAATGTTCTTTTCATGTAAATATAAGTTTCAAAAAGCATAACACATGAGTTTTACATGGTATTAAGCAATGTCAAGCTTAAAATAACAAGTTGTCAATTTAGGCCGTTCCCTATATTTCCATATTTAATTGCATATAAATGATATTGGAGATGGAAATATGCTTCTTTTTGCCAAAATCCTTGCTGAGATATGATCAAATTTGAAGCCTGGATGTAACAAGACTGTTGCTTTTAATTGTATATGTAGAAAGTATGGTCTGATGCAAAGTTTTTTCAATTTACTGTTTAAAACCTGCATGGAATTTCAGTCTTAAAATGCCAATATTTTAACCACCAGCCATCCAGCAGAAGAAAATAAAGGTATTCTGTGAAACAGACAAGTTTAAACAACCTGCAATAAGTGCTTTTCATATAGATTCAGTGCAATCTGTTTAAAGAAATACAATTTTAAAGTGCAT
>NW_027268067.1:0-23528 GCF_963676685.1 Mytilus edulis
TCATTTATCAGTATAATACGGGAAAATGATAATAAATACTCTGAAGGTTTTGAACTGCATGGATTTTTGCATGTCTAAATTTTTCTAAAACTCCTTAAAGGTTTGACAAAGTTATTGATGTCTATTTTTTTTAACCAGACTAACCTTTATACCTTGCTGTTCGGTGTGAGCAAGGCTCCGTGTTGAAGGCCGCATCTTTGCCTATAATGGCTTAAATTGTTACATGGATGGAGAGTCGTTTCATTGGCACTCATACCACATCTTCCTATATCTATGAACCTAAATATTGACACTGCCGATGCCGATGACGGAATATAGGATCTCTATGTCTCGCTTAAAATCGCGACATAAATGTTGCAGGCTCGACAAAAAGCCTCAATATGTTTGATCATACAAGGAAACCTATCTACACTGTAACAATGATGTTTAGATCCTAAATACATTTCTAAGCACATCTTTTGTGCACTTTTTTTTACATGTTTAGGTTTGTGTTTATAATCGTGTTTAAATTCAAGTCATGTTTAGATATGTGCTTACTGAGAAATGTGTTTAGAATTAAACACAATCCTGAACACGTTTAGAACTAAACATATAATACAAGTGTTCATTTCTAAGCACGACTTTTTTAAAATGTATCATATATAACAACAACTATAAACACGCACCACTGAAGAAATGTTTCAACTATCGGTGTTCTAGGTAGTCTTCTTCTTTCTCGGAGTACCTGTTCAACACAGAGACAGATGATACCAATTTGAAATTAAAACTCGTTATTGAAGAGGAGCTGACAAACTAATAAAAATGACCAACACCATGCTTCATTGCTAAAAAAAATGGGACACATGAACCAAACTGCGTGATGAATGGATGTGCTGTGTATCACCATAAACATGTCTAGTAATTTTCAGGCCGCGTTTACGCTGGTTTCTTCTTATGTTCGATAAGTTCAGAGGGAGAGGGATGTTTTAAGCTTCTTTTTTTTAAAACAAAATTGTAATCCAAGACCACAACAATAGACCATCTTGTACTATTATACCACTGTCCAAGGTTAGGGGAGGGTTGGGATCCCGCTAACATGTTTAACGCCGCCACATTACGCATGTATGAACCTGTCCCAAGTCAGGAGCCTGTATTTCATTGGTTGTCGTTTGTTTATATGTTGCATATTTTTTTCTATAAATAAGGCCGTTAGTTTCCTCGTATGAATTGTTTTACATTGTCATTTCGGGGCCTTTTATAGCTGAATATGCGGTATGGGCTTTGCTCATTGCTGAAGGCCGTACGGTGACCTATAGTTGTTAATTTCTTTGTCATTTTGGTCTCTTTTGAAGAGTTGTCTCATTGGCAATCATACAACATCTTCTTTTTTATATTAGCCTATATAAAATTGAGAATGGAAATGGGGAATGTGTCAAAGAGACAATAACCCGACCATAGAGCAGACAACAGCAGAAGGTCACCAACAGGTCTTCAATGCAGTGAGAAATTCCCGCACCCGGAGGCGTCCTTCAGCTGGCCCCTTAACAAATATATATACATTTGTACTAGTTCAGGGATAATCAACGCCCACACTAAACTCCAAATACTACACAAGAAACTAAAACAGTATCGTAACTATATCCCTTCTTAATAAGTCTATTTAAAGGTTTTGTTAGCTTCTGATGTGAATACTGACATTTTTGTGCTTTATAAATTTTCCATAAAATATTGGATGTGCAATACCTGAACGTATAAGAAGTCTGCATGTTGAACTATATTTACGAATGATGTCCTTATACCGATGATATAAAATTTTGTATATGCTTCTTTCAGAAAGACAATGAAAGACAAATGAAAGAGTAAATGTACAAATTTGTATAAAACTTAGGACTGGAGACAAAGTCTATTATTCCTCTGTAAATTAACTATATCTGAAGTCAAATTACTACATGAGTTACAACTTCCCTGTTTAGCTTCTACGATAGATTATAACTAAAAAGATTTATAAAAAACAAATTCTGTATCAGTACTACGAGGATCAGTGGGGTCGCCAAATGGACGGCTGTACTGATAGAAAGCCTTATAACTATATTACTTTCAAGACAAAGTTTGGTCCTTAAAGAAAACGTTTCCCTGAGCGAAAGATACATTTCACTTGATAGCTACGAATTTCGTCACATTGACAATTTCGTTGTCATAAGGGGGTGGGGGCTTGAGGACGGTGGGGGAACACACACACACAATGTATGTCTCAGGTACACCGAAAATAAAAATTTATGAAAAATATTTTCTATTTCCACAAATATAACGTTACATTAATCTCTAAAAAATATTATTTAACCTTTTAAAAATGCTGTTAAGTGACAATTCGTGTATAAAATATTTAAAATTATTACCAATCATATATTCTATTACTGTAAACATGGTAAACAAAAATGTCAATTTGAATGATGATCTCTCATATCTCACCGAAGTCAGAAAAGGTTTTTGAAAAGCTAATATATATATTGATCCATCTACTTCTTCTTTGTGGAGTCGTGAAACTATTAGTTTCCCACAATTTTACGGAATTATAAAAACAAATCCTGTACCGTTTTTTTCCAGCAATATGCCTAAACTATCTCCTTTTCTGATGTACAGAGACCAAATGTTGGGGCTCATCAGTGAGAATAAACCAACTTCTGATGAAGAATATTTTGACCTTTATTTTGCGATATAGAGAACTGACATAATTCAGGTACTCATTGTACAGTTGTACCAGAGACATATAATATATATTAGATGTCTCTGGTTGTACTAGATGAAATTTCAACACTAGAAACAAGAACATAAATACACAAATATGACATACAATAGATAAGTTTTTATAAGGCAGCAACCATTTGATTTTCTGGTGGGGCTATGGATTTTTTTGGAAAAAAGTTTGTTTCCAGGTTTTGGAAAAAAATATAATTTGTTTTTGACCCTGAGAAAAAAAAAATGTTTGTTTCACCCTCAGCTGCCACTATATATATGTAATGCTAAAGAAAAAATTGTTTTCGACTTGGCGCCAAAAAAATAGATTGTCTTTCGCGGAAGGCGAAAAAAAAAGAGTGTCCAGAAAAAAAATCCATAGCCCCCCCAGAAAATCAAATGGTTGCTGCCTAAGTCAGTCAGGGATACCCCTGGTACTATTGTACAAGTTATCTTTATTTCCTTGAAGTAAATTATACTTAAATAAGTTAATTATAATGTTTGAATAATCTCCCCTTAATTTTCTCAAAAATTTACTTACAAGTATTCTTTTACAATTCCACAAAAATTTTCAAGTTTTGAGATGTAAATACAATTGCCGTTAACAATTTTTCTCAGGTTAGCTCATAAATTTTGATTAGAGTTCAATGTTTTATCTCATTATTTCAACAAAGCAACTGATGGCGCAAAGATCTTAAGTATTTGTGCAAGGCCTTCAAAAATTGCTCCTTGGAGGCTTGTAAATGAGCAGTGTTCTGAAGATAACAGACAAATGAGATTTTCATTGTCCACGAAATTACACTTAAATTATTAGTAAAGGACATCTGCAAAGGACAGACATTCAAAAGTTCTATTAGAGCAAAGAAGTCCTAAGAATTCAAGAAAAGAAGATACTGAGTTATAGTGAGATAGGATGAATTTTTACTTGCATAAGGCCAAACAAAAAATATATGTCTGTTAACTGTTACCCAACCGACCCTACTTTTGAGCGCCGACCCTAAGTCATTTTATTTCCGTCGTAAAGTGAGAAATAAACTGAACTCGTGTCAAAAGTGAAGTTAGTGTTGCCAATAATCATAATAATATACAATACAATACAAATATTTTATTTTTTATTGGCACAAATTTTGCCACAAACTCAATTACTATAATTAACAACGGCCCATACAACTAGTATACAAATAGTAATGATGCAGCAATTTAACAATACTACATAGAATGTTTGGGCACATTTCGAACAATGAAATATGCAGTTATAAATATCAATATATAGTTATTTTGTAAGAATAGACTACTGACATAAGTATATTGTATGTTATCATGGTTATAGCTTCAAATTGTTCATATTACTCATTTATAAGGACATTTTTCCTTAATTCAAATGATTGATTAATAAAAGATGATATTAATCTAAGTGTTTTTCTACACTTGCTATTAAGTAGTAGTTTGATATATTCATTCTCAGTTTTGGATTGTTTGTCATTATTTTTAAAATACATGAAATAGGACAATTTTGATATAAGAACATTTCTTTGTGATTCATATTTTGTGCAGTGCGAGATAAATTTTGTGCAGTGCAAGATAAAATGTTTTTCGTCTTCTATATTTTTATTATGACATAATTAACACAACCTTTCTTCTCTGTTAACTTGCATGTTTCTACCTCTTTCAATTTCAAGATTGTGTGCACATCTAACATTATAGTACTATCTTTCTACACAATAAAAACCAATTATACCAAGCATATTTCATTAGATAGACCATCTAACATCATAGTACTATCTTTCTACACAATAAAAACCAATTATACCAAGCATGTTTCATGAGATAGACCATCGTAACATTATAGTACTATCTTTCTACACAATAAAAACCAATTATACCAAGCATGTTTCATTAGATAGACCATCTAACATCATAGTACTATCTTTCTACACAATAAAAACCAATTATACCAAGCATGTTTCATTAGATAGACCATCTAACATCATAGTACTATCTTTCTACACAATAAAAACCAATTATACCAAGCATGTTTCATTAGATAGACCATCTTACATCATAGTACTATCTTTCTACACAAAAAAAACCAATTATAACAAGCATGTTTTATTAGATAGACCATCTAACATCATAGTACTATCTTATGTCGCAATAAAAACCAATTATACCAAGCATGTTTCATTAGATAGACCATCTAACATCATAGTACTATCTTTCTACACAATAAAAACCAATTATACCAAGCATGTTTCATTAGATAGACCATCTAACATCATAGTACTATCTTTCTACACAATAAAAACCAATTATACCAAGCATGTTTCATTAGATAGACCATCTAACATCATAGTACTATCTTTCTACCCAATAAAAACCAATTATACCAAGCATGTTTCATTAGATAGACCATCTTACATCATAGTACTATCTTTCTACACAATAAAAACCAATTATACCAAGCATGTTTCATTAGATAGACCATCTAACATCATAGTACTATCTTATGTCGCAATAAAAACCAATTATACCAAGCATGTTTCATTAGATAGACCATCTAACATCATAGTACTATCTTATGTTGCAATAAAAACCAATTATACCAAGCATGTTTCATTAGATAGACCATCTAACATCATAGTTCTATCTTTCTACACAATAAAAACCAATTATACCAAGCATGTTTCATTAGATAGACCATCTAACATCATAGTACTATCTTTCTACACAATAAAAACCAATTATACCAAGCATGTTTCATTAGATAGACCATGTAACATCATAGTACTATCTTTCTACACAATAAAAACCAATTATACCAAGCATGTTTCATTAGATAGGCCATCTAACATCATAGTACTATCTTTCTACACAATAAAAACCAATTATACCAAGCATGTTTCATTAGATAGACCATCTAACATAATAGTACTATCTTTCTACACAATAAAAACCAATTATACCAAGCATGTTTCATTAGATAGACCATCTAACATCATAGTACTATCTTATGTCGCAATAAAAACCAATTATACCAAGCATGTTTCATTAGATAGACCATCTAACATCATAGTACTATCTTTCTACACAATAAAAACCAATTATACCAAGCATGTTTCATTAGATAGACCATTTAACATCATAGTACTATCTTTCTACACAATAAAAACCAATTATACCAAGCATGTTTCAAAAGATAGACCAACTAACATCATAGTACTATCTTTCTACACAATAAAAACCAATTATACCAAGCATGTTTCATTAAATAGACCATCTAACATCATAGTACTATCTTTCTACACAATAAAAACCAATTATACCAAGCATGTTTCATTAGATAGACCATCTAACATCATAGTACTATCTTTCTACACAATAAAAACCAATTATACCAAGCATGTTTCATTAGATAGACCATCTAACATCATAGTACTATCTTTCTACACAATAAAAACCAATTATACCAAGCATGTTTCATTAGATAGACAATCTAACATCATAGTACTATCTTTCTACACAATAAAAACCAATTATACCAAGCATGTTTCATTAGATAGACCATCTTACATCATAGTACTATCTTTCTACACAATAATAACCAATTATACCAAGCATGTTTCATTAGATAGACCATCTAACATCATAGTACTATCTTATGTCGCAATAAAAACCAATTATACCAAGCATGTTTCATTAGATAGACCATGTAACATCATAGTACTATATTTCTACACTATAAAAACCAATTATACCAAGCATGTTTCATTAGATAGACCATCTAACATCATAGTACTATCTTTCTACACAATAAAAACCAATTATACCAAGCATGTTTCATTAGATAGACCATCTAACATCATAGTACTATCATTCTACACAATAAAAACCAATTATACCAAGCATGTTTCATTAGATAGACCATCTAACATCATAGTACTATCTTTCAACACAATAAAAGCCAATTATACCAAGCATGTTTCATTAGATAGACCATCTAACATCATAGTACTATCTTTCTACACAATAAAAACCAATTATACCAAGCATGTTTCAAAAGATAGACCAACTAATATGATAGTACTATCTTTCTACACAATAAAAACCAATTATACCAAGCATGTTTCATTAAATAGACCATCTAACATCATAGTACTATCTTTCTACACAATAAAAACCAATTATACCAAGCATGCTTCATTAGATAGACCATCTAACATCATAGTACTATCTTTCTACACAATAAAAATCAATTATACCAAGCATGTTTCATTAGATAGACCATCTAACATCATAGTACTGTCTTTCTACACAATAAAAACCAATTATACCAAGCATGTTTCATTAGATAGACCATCTAACATCATAGTACTAACTTTCTACACAATAAAAACCAATTATACCAAGCATGTTTCATTAGATAGACTATCTATATATATAGCTAACATCATAGTACTATCTTTCTACACAATAAAAACCAATTATACCAAGCATGTTTCAAAAGATAGACCAACTAATATGATAGTACTATCTTTCTACACAATAAAAACCAATTATACCAAGCATGTTTCATTAAATAGACCATCTAACATCATAGTACTATCTTTCTACACAATAAAAACCAATTATACCAAGCATGCTTCATTAGATAGACCATCTAACATCATAGTACTATCTTTCTACACAATAAAAATCAATTATACCAAGCATGTTTCATTAGATAGACCATCTAACATCATAGTACTATCTTTCTACACAATAAAAACCAATTATACCAAGCATGTTTCATTAGATAGACCATCTTACATCATAGTACTATCTTTCTACACAATAATAACCAATTATACCAAGCATGTTTCATTAGATAGACCATCTAACATCATAGTACTATCTTATGTCGCAATAAAAACCAATTATACCAAGTATGTTTCATTAGATAGACCATGTAACATCATAGTACTATATTTCTACACTATAAAAACCAATTATACCAAGCATGTTTCATTAGATAGACCATCTAACATCATAGTACTATCTTTCTACACAATAAAAACCAATTATACCAAGCATGTTTCATTAGATAGACCATCTAACATCATAGTACTATCATTCTACACAATAAAAACCAATTATACCAAGCATGTTTCATTAGATAGACCATCTAACATCATAGTACTATCTTTCAACACAATAAAAGCCAATTATACCAAGCATGTTTCATTAGATAGACCATCTAACATCATAGTACTATCTTTCTACACAATAAAAACCAATTATACCAAGCATGTTTCAAAAGATAGACCAACTAATATGATAGTACTATCTTTCTACACAATAAAAACCAATTATACCAAGCATGTTTCATTAGATAGACCATCTAACATAATAGTACTATCTTTCTACACAATAAAAACCAATTATACCAAGCATGTTTCATTAGATAGACCATCTAACATCATAGTACTATCTTATGTCGCAATAAAAACCAATTATACCAAGCATGTTTCATTAGATAGACCATCTAACATCATAGTACTATCTTTCTACACAATAAAAACCAATTATACCAAGCATGTTTCATTAGATAGACCATTTAACATCATAGTACTATCTTTCTACACAATAAAAACCAATTATACCAAGCATGTTTCAAAAGATAGACCAACTAACATCATAGTACTATCTTTCTACACAATAAAAACCAATTATACCAAGCATGTTTCATTAAATAGACCATCTAACATCATAGTACTATCTTTCTACACAATAAAAACCAATTATACCAAGCATGTTTCATTAGATAGACCATCTAACATCATAGTACTATCTTTCTACACAATAAAAACCAATTATACCAAGCATGTTTCATTAGATAGACCATCTAACATCATAGTACTATCTTTCTACACAATAAAAACCAATTATACCAAGCATGTTTCATTAGATAGACAATCTAACATCATAGTACTATCTTTCTACACAATAAAAACCAATTATACCAAGCATGTTTCATTAGATAGACCATCTTACATCATAGTACTATCTTTCTACACAATAATAACCAATTATACCAAGCATGTTTCATTAGATAGACCATCTAACATCATAGTACTATCTTATGTCGCAATAAAAACCAATTATACCAAGCATGTTTCATTAGATAGACCATGTAACATCATAGTACTATATTTCTACACTATAAAAACCAATTATACCAAGCATGTTTCATTAGATAGACCATCTAACATCATAGTACTATCTTTCTACACAATAAAAACCAATTATACCAAGCATGTTTCATTAGATAGACCATCTAACATAATAGTACTATCATTCTACACAATAAAAACCAATTATACCAAGCATGTTTCATTAGATAGACCATCTAACATCATAGTACTATCTTTCAACACAATAAAAGCCAATTATACCAAGCATGTTTCATTAGATAGACCATCTAACATCATAGTACTATCTTTCTACACAATAAAAACCAATTATACCAAGCATGTTTCAAAAGATAGACCAACTAATATGATAGTACTATCTTTCTACACAATAAAAACCAATTATACCAAGCATGTTTCATTAAATAGACCATCTAACATCATAGTACTATCTTTCTACACAATAAAAACCAATTATACCAAGCATGCTTCATTAGATAGACCATCTAACATCATAGTACTATCTTTCTACACAATAAAAATCAATTATACCAAGCATGTTTCATTAGATAGACCATCTAACATCATAGTACTGTCTTTCTACACAATAAAAACCAATTATACCAAGCATGTTTCATTAGATAGACCATCTAACATCATAGTACTAACTTTCTACACAATAAAAACCAATTATACCAAGCATGTTTCATTAGATAGACTATCTATATATATAGCTAACATCATAGTACTATCTTTCTACACAATAAAAACCAATTATACCAAGCATGTTTCAAAAGATAGACCAACTAATATGATAGTACTATCTTTCTACACAATAAAAACCAATTATACCAAGCATGTTTCATTAAATAGACCATCTAACATCATAGTACTATCTTTCTACACAATAAAAACCAATTATACCAAGCATGCTTCATTAGATAGACCATCTAACATCATAGTACTATCTTTCTACACAATAAAAATCAATTATACCAAGCATGTTTCATTAGATAGACCATCTAACATCATAGTACTATCTTTCTACACAATAAAAACCAATTATACCAAGCATGTTTCATTAGATAGACCATCTTACATCATAGTACTATCTTTCTACACAATAATAACCAATTATACCAAGCATGTTTCATTAGATAGACCATCTAACATCATAGTACTATCTTATGTCGCAATAAAAACCAATTATACCAAGTATGTTTCATTAGATAGACCATGTAACATCATAGTACTATATTTCTACACTATAAAAACCAATTATACCAAGCATGTTTCATTAGATAGACCATCTAACATCATAGTACTATCTTTCTACACAATAAAAACCAATTATACCAAGCATGTTTCATTAGATAGACCATCTAACATCATAGTACTATCATTCTACACAATAAAAACCAATTATACCAAGCATGTTTCATTAGATAGACCATCTAACATCATAGTACTATCTTTCAACACAATAAAAGCCAATTATACCAAGCATGTTTCATTAGATAGACCATCTAACATCATAGTACTATCTTTCTACACAATAAAAACCAATTATACCAAGCATGTTTCAAAAGATAGACCAACTAATATGATAGTACTATCTTTCTACACAATAAAAACCAATTATACCAAGCATGTTTCATTAAATAGACCATCTAACATCATAGTACTATCTTTCTACACAATAAAAACCAATTATACCAAGCATGCTTCATTAGATAGACCATCTAACATCATAGTACTAACTTTCTACACAATAAAAACCAATTATACCAAGCATGTTTCATTAGATAGACTATCTATATATATAGCTAACATCATAGTACTATCTTTCTACACAATAAAAACCAATTATACCAAGCATGTTTCAAAAGATAGACCAACTAATATGATAGTACTATCTTTCTACACAATAAAAACCAATTATACCAAGCATGTTTCATTAAATAGACCATCTAACATCATAGTACTATCTTTCTACACAATAAAAACCAATTATACCAAGCATGCTTCATTAGATAGACCATCTAACATCATAGTACTATCTTTCTACACAATAAAAATCAATTATACCAAGCATGTTTCATTAGATAGACCATCTAACATCATAGTACTATCTTTCTACACAATAAAAACCAATTATACCAAGCATGTTTCATTAGATAGACCATCTTACATCATAGTACTATCTTTCTACACAATAATAACCAATTATACCAAGCATGTTTCATTAGATAGACCATCTAACATCATAGTACTATCTTATGTCGCAATAAAAACCAATTATACCAAGTATGTTTCATTAGATAGACCATGTAACATCATAGTACTATATTTCTACACTATAAAAACCAATTATACCAAGCATGTTTCATTAGATAGACCATCTAACATCATAGTACTATCTTTCTACACAATAAAAACCAATTATACCAAGCATGTTTCATTAGATAGACCATCTAACATCATAGTACTATCATTCTACACAATAAAAACCAATTATACCAAGCATGTTTCATTAGATAGACCATCTAACATCATAGTACTATCTTTCAACACAATAAAAGCCAATTATACCAAGCATGTTTCATTAGATAGACCATCTAACATCATAGTACTATCTTTCTACACAATAAAAACCAATTATACCAAGCATGTTTCAAAAGATAGACCAACTAATATGATAGTACTATCTTTCTACACAATAAAAACCAATTATACCAAGCATGTTTCATTAAATAGACCATCTAACATCATAGTACTATCTTTCTACACAATAAAAACCAATTATACCAAGCATGCTTCATTAGATAGACCATCTAACATCATAGTACTATCTTTCTACACAATAAAAATCAATTATACCAAGCATGTTTCATTAGATAGACCATCTAACATCATAGTACTGTCTTTCTACACAATAAAAACCAATTATACCAAGCATGTTTCATTAGATAGACCATCTAACATCATAGTACTAACTTTCTACACAATAAAAACCAATTATACCAAGCATGTTTCATTAGATAGACTATCTATATATATAGCTAACATCATAGTACTATCTTATGTCGCAATAAAAACCAATTATACCAAGCATGTTTCATTAGATAGACCATCTAACATCATAGTACTATCTTTCTACACAATAAAAACCAATTATACCAAGCATGTTTCATTAGATAGACCATCTAACATCATAGTACTATCTTTCTACACAATAAAAACCAATTATACCAAGCATGTTTCATTAGATAGACCATCTAACATCATAGTACTATCTTTCTACACAATAAAAACCAATTATACCAAGCATGTACACAATAAAAACCAATTATACCAAGCATGTTTCATTAGATAGACCATATAACATCATAGTACTATCTTTCTACACAATAAAAACCTATTATGCCAAGCATGTTTCAAAAGATAGACCAACTAACATCATAGTACTATCTTTCTACACAATAAAAACCAATTATACCAAGCATGTTTCATTAGATAGACCATCTAACACCATAGGACTATCTTTCTACACAATAAAAACCAATTATACCAAGCATGTTTCATTAGATAGACCATCTAACATCATAGTACTATCTTTCAACACAATAAAAACCAATTATACCAAGCATGTTTCATTAGATAGACCATCTAACATCATAGTACTATCTTTCTACACAATAAAAACCAATTATACCAAGCATGTTTCATTAGATAGACCATCTAACATCATAGTACTATTTTATGTCGCAATAAAAACCAATTATACCAAGCATGTTTCATTAGATAGACCATCTAACATCATAGTACTATCTTTTTACACAATGAAAACCAATTATACCAAGCATGTTTCATTAGATAGACCATCTAACATCATAGTACTATCTTTCTACACAATAAAAACCAATTATACCAAGCATGTTTCATTAGATAGACCATCTAACATCATAGTACTATCTTTCTACACAATAAAAACCAATTATACCAAGCATGTTTCATTAGATAGACCATCTTACATCATAGTACTATCTTTCTCCACAATAAAAACCAATTATACCAAGCATGTTTCATTAGATAGACCATCTAACACCATAGTACTATCTTTCTACACAATAAAAACCAATTATACCAAGCATGTTTCATTAGATAGACCATCTAACATCATAGTTCTATCTTTCTACACAATAAAAACCAATTATACCAAGCATGTTTCATTAGATAGACCATCTAACATCATAGTACTATCTTTCTACACAATAAAAACCAATTATACCAAGCATGTTTCATTAGATAGACCATCTAACATCATAGTACTATCTTTCTACACAATAAAAACCAATTATACCAAGCATGTTTCATTAGATAGACGATCTAACATTATAGTACTATCTTTCTACATAATAAAAACCAATTATACCAAGCACGTTCATTAGATAGACCATTAAACATCATAGTACTATCTGTCTACACAATAAAAACCAATTATACCAAGCATGTTTCATTAGATAGACCATCTAACATCATAATACTATCATTCTACATAATAAAAACCAATTATACCAAGCATGTTTCATTAGATAGACCATCTAACATCATAGTATTATCTTTATACACAATAAGAACCAATTATACCAAGCATGTTTCATTAGATAGACCATCTAACATCATAGTACTATCTTTCTACACAATAAAAGCCAATTATACCAAGCATGTTTCATTAGATAGACCATCTAACATCATAGTACTATCTTTCTACACAATAAAAATCAATTATACCAAGCAGGTTTCATTAGATAGACCATCTAACATCATAGTACTATCTTTCTACACAATAAAAACCAATTATACCAAGCATGTTTCATTAGATAGAACATCTAACATCATAGTACTAACTTTCTACACAATAAAAACCAATTATACCAAGCATGTTTCATTAGATAGACTATCTAACATCATAGTACTATCTTATGTCGCAATAAAAACCAATTATACCAAGCATGTTTCATTAGATAGACCATCTAACATCATAGTACTATCTGTCTACACAATAAAAACCAATTATACCAAGCATGTTTCATTAGATAGACCATCTAACATCATAGTACTATCTTTCTACACAATAAAAACCAATTATACCAAGCATGTTTCATTAGATAGACCATCTAACATCATAGTACTATCTTTCTACACAATAAAAACCAATTATACCAAGCATTTTTCATTAGATATACCATCTAACATCATAGTACTATCTTTCTACACAATAAAAACCATTTATACCAAGCATGTTTCATTAGATAGACCATCTAACATCATAGTACTATCTTTCTACATAATAAAAACCAATTATACCAAGCATGTTTCATTAGATAGACCATCTAACATCATAGTACTATCTTTCTACACAATAAAAACCAATTATACCAAACATGTTTCAAAAGATAGACCAACTAATATCATAGTACTATCTTTCTACACAATAAAAACCAATTATACCAAGCATGTTTCATTAAATAGACCATCTAACATCATAGTACTATCTTTCTACACAATAAAAACCAATTATACCAAGCATGTTTCATTAGATAGACCATCTAACATCATAGTACTAACTTTCTACACAATAAAAACCAATTATACCAAGCATGTTTCATTAGATAGACTATCTAACATCATAGTACTATCTTATGTCGCAATAAAAACCAATTATACCAAGCATGTTTCATTAGATAGACCATCTAACATCATAGTACTATCTTTCTACACAATAAAAACCAATTATACCAAGCATGTTTCATTAGATAGACCATCTAACATCATAGTACTATCTTTCTACACAATAAAAACCAATTATACCAAGCATGTTTCATTAGATAGACCATCTAACATCATAGTACTATCTTTCTACACAATAAAAACCAATTATACCAAGCATGTCTCATTAGATAGACCATCTAACATCATAGTACTATCTTTCTACACAATAAAAACCATTTATACCAAGCATGTTTCATTAGATAGACCATCTAACATCATAGTACTATCTTTCTACACAATAAAAACCAATTATACCAAGCATGTTTCATTAGATAGACCATCTAACATCATAGTACTATCTTTCTACACAATAAAAACCAATTATACCAAGCATGTTTCATTAGATAGACCATGTAACATCATAGTACTATCTTTCTACACAATAAAAACCAATTATACCAAACATGTTTCATTAGATTTACCATCTAACATCATAGTACTATCTTTCTACACAATAAAAACCAATTATACCAAGCATGTTTCATTAGATAGACCATCTAACATCATAGTACTATCTTATGTTGCAATAAAAACCAATTATACCAAGCATGTTTCATTAGATAGACCATCTAACATAATAGGACTATCTTTCTACACAATAAAAACCAATTATACCAAGCATGTTTCATTAGATAGACCATCTAACATCATAGTACTATCTTTCTACACAATAAAAACCAATTATACCAAGGATGTTTCATTAGATAGACCATCTAACATCATAGTACTATCTTTCTACACAATAAAAACCAATTATACCAAGCATGTTTCATTAGATAGACCATCTAACATCATAGTACTATCTTATGTCGCAATAAAAACCAATTATACCAAGCATGTTTCATTAGATAGACCATCTAACATCATAGTACTATCTTATGTTGCAATAAAAACCAATTATACCAAGCATGTTTCATTAGATAGACCATCTAACATCATAGTACTATCTTTCTACACAATAAAAACCAATTATACCAAGCATGTTTCATTAGATAGACCATCTAACATCATAGTACTATCTTTCTACACAATAAAAACCAATTATACCAAGCATGTTTCATTAGATAGACCATCTAACATCATAGTACTATCTTTCTACACAATAAAAACCAATTATACCAAGCATGTTTCATAAGTTAGACAATCTAACATCATAGTACTATCTTTCTACACAATAAAAACCAATTATACCAAACATGTTTCATTAGATAGACCATCTTACATCATAGTACTATCTTTCTACACAATAATAACCAATTATACCAAGCATGTTTCATTAGATAGACCATCTAACATCATAGTACTATCTTATGTCGCAATAAAAACCAATTATACCAAGCATGTTTCATTAGATAGACCATGTAACATCATAGTACTATCTTTCTACACTATAAAACCAATTATACCAAGCATGTTTCATTAGATAGACCATCTAACATCATAGTACTATCTTTCTACACAATAAAAACCAATTATACCAAGCATGTTTCATTAGATAGACCATCTAACATCATAGTACTATCATTCTACACAATAAAAACCAATTATACCAAGCATGTTTCATTAGATAGACCATCTAACATCATAGTACTATCTCTCTACACAATAAAAGCCAATTATACCAAGCATGTTTCATTAGATAGACCATCTAACATCATAGTACTATCTTTCTACACAATAAAAACCAATTATACCAAGCATGTATCAAAAGATAGACCAACTAACATCATAGTACTATCTTTCTACACAATAAAAACCAATTATACCAAGCATGTTTCATTAGATAGACCATCTAACATCATAGTACTAACTTTCTACACAATAAAAACCAATTATACCAAGCATGTTTCATTAGATAGACTATCTAACATCATAGTACTATCTTATGTCGCAATAAAAACCAATTATACCAAGCATGTTTCATTAGATAGACCATCTAACATCATAGTACTATCTTTCTACACAATAAAAACCAATTATACCAAGCATGTTTCATTAGATAGACCATCTAACATCATAGTACTATCTTTCTACACAATAAAAACCAATTATACCAAGCATGTTTTATAAGATAGACCATCTAACATCATAGTACTATCTTTCTACACAATAAAAACCAATTATACCAAGCATGTCTCATTAGATAGACCATCTAACATCATAGTACTATCTTTCTACACAATAAAAACCATTTATACCAAGCATGTTTCATTAGATAGACCATCTAACATCATAGTACTATCTTTCTACACAATAAAAACCAATTATACCAAGCATGTTTCATTAGATAGACCATCTAACATCATAGTACTATCTTTCTACACAATAAAAACCAATTATACCAAGCATGTTTCATTAGATAGACCATCTAACATCATAGTACTATCTTATGTTGCAATAAAAACCAATTATACCAAGCATGTTTCATTAGATAGACCATCTAACATAATAGGACTATCTTTCTACACAATAAAAACCAATTATACCAAGCATGTTTCATTAGATAGACCATCTAACATCATAGTACTATCTTTCTACACAATAAAAACCAATTATACCAAGCATGTTTCATTAGATAGACCATCTAACATCATAGTACTATCTTTCTACACAATAAAAACCAATTATACCAAGCATGTATCAAAAGATAGACCAACTAACATCATAGTACTATCTTTCTACACAATAAAAACCAATTATACCAAGCATGTTTCATTAAATAGACCATCTAACATCATAGTACTATCTTTCTACACAATAAAAACCAATTATACCAAGCATGTTTCATTAGATAGACCATCTAACATCATAGTACTATCTTTCTACACAATAAAAACCAATTATACCAAGCATGTTTCATTAGATAGACCATCTAACATCATAGTACTATCTTTCTACACAATAAAAACCAATTATACCAAGCATGTTTCATTAGATAGACAATCTAACATCATAGTACTATCTTTCTACACAATAAAAACCAATTATACCAAGCATGTTTCATTAGATAGACCATCTAACATCATAGTACTATCTTTCTACACAATAATAACCAATTATACCAAGCATGTTTCATTAGATAGACCATCTAACATCATAGTACTATCTTTCTACACAATAAAAACCAATTATACCAAGCATGTTTCATTAGATAGACCATCTAACATCATAGTACTATCTTTCTACACAATAATAACCAATTATACCAAGCATGTTTCATTAGATAGACCATCTAACATCATAGTACTATCTTTCTACACAATAAAAACCAATTATACCAAGGATGTTTCATTAGACAGACCATCTAACATCATAGTACTATCATTCTACACAATAAAAACCAATTATACCAAGCATGTTTCATTAGATAGACCATCTAACATCATAGTACTATCTTATGTCGCAATAAAAACCAATTATACCAAGCATGTTTCATTAGATAGACCATGTAACATCATAGTACTATATTTCTACACTATAAAAACCAATTATACCAAGCATGTTTCATTAGATAGACCATCTAACATCATAGTACTATCTTTCTACACAATAAAAACCAATTATACCAAGCATGTTTCATTAGATAGACCATCTAACATCATAGTACTATCATTCTACACAATAAAAACCAATTATACCAAGCATGTTTCATTAGATAGACCATCTAACATCATAGTACTATCTTTCTACACAATAAAAGCCAATTATACCAAGCATGTTTCATTAGATAGACCATTTAACATCATAGTACTATCTTTCTACACAATAAAAACCAATTATACCAAGCATGTTTCAAAAGATAGACCAACTAATATGATAGTACTTTCTTTCTACACAATAAAAACCAATTATACCAAGCATGTTTCATTAGATAGACCATCTAACATCATAGTACTATCTTTCTACACAATAAAAACCAATTATACCAAGCATGCTTCGTTAGATAGACCATCTAACATCATAGTACTATCTTTCTACACAATAAAAATCAATTATACCAAGCATGTTTCATTAGATAGACCATCTAACATCATAGTACTGTCTTTCTACACAATAAAAACCAATTATACCAAGCATGTTTCATTAGATAGACCATCTAACATCATAGTACTAACTTTCTACACAATAAAAACCAATTATACCAAGCATGTTTCATTAGATAGACTATCTATATATATAGCTAACATCATAGTACTATCTTATGTCGCAATAAAAACCAATTATACCAAGCATGTTTCATTAGATAGACCATCTAACATCATAGTACTATCTTTCTACACAATAAAAACCAATTATACCAAGCATGTTTCATTAGATAGACCATCTAACATCATAGTACTATCTTTCTACACAATAAAAACCAATTATACCAAGCATGTTTCATTAGATAGACCATCTAACATCATAGTACTATCTTTCTACACAATAAAAACCAATTATACCAAGCATGTTTCATTAGATAGACGATCTAACATTATAGTACTATCTTTCTACATAATAAAAACCAATTATACCAAGCACGTTCATTAGATAGACCATTAAACATCATAGTACTATCTGTCTACACAATAAAAAACAATTATACCAAGCATGTTTCATTAGATAGACCATCTAACATCATAATACTATCATTCTACATAATAAAAACCAATTATACCAAGCATGTTTCATTAGATAGACCATCTAACATCATAGTATTATCTTTATACACAATAAGAACCAATTATACCAAGCATGTTTCATTAGATAGACCATCTAACATCATAGTACTATCTTTCTACACAATAAAAGCCAATTATACCAAGCATGTTTCATTAGATAGACCATCTAACATCATAGTACTATCTTTCTACACAATAAAAATCAATTATACCAAGCAGGTTTCATTAGATAGACCATCTAACATCATAGTACTATCTTTCTACACAATAAAAACCAATTATACCAAGCATGTTTCATTAGATAGAACATCTAACATCATAGTACTAACTTTGTACACAATAAAAACCAATTATACCAAGCATGTTTCATTAGATAGACTATCTAACATCATAGTACAATCTTATGTCGCAATAAAAACCAATTATACCAAGCATGTTTCATTAGATAGACCATCTAACATCATAGTACTATCTTTCTACACAATAAAAACCAATTATACCAAGCATGTTTCATTAGATAGACCATCTAACATCATAGTACTATCTTTCTACACAATAAAAACCAATTATACCAAGCATGTTTCATTAGATAGACCATCTAACATCATAGTACTATCTTTCTACACAATAAAAACCAATTATACCAAGCATGTTTCATTAGATATACCATCTAACATCATAGTACTATCTTTCTACACAATAAAAACCATTTATACCAAGCATGTTTCATTAGATAGACCATCTAACATCATAGTACTATCTTTCTACACAATAAAAACCAATTATACCAAGCATGTTTCATTAGATAGACCATCTAACATCATAGTACTATCTTTCTACACAATAAAAACCAATTATACCAAACATGTTTCAAAAGATAGACCAACTAATATCATAGTTCTATCTTTCTACACAATAAAAACCAATTATACCAAGCATGTTTCATTAAATAGACCATCTAACATCATAGTACTATCTTTCTACACAATAAAAACCAATTATACCAAGCATGTTTCATTAGATAGACCATCTAACATCATAGTACTATCTTTCTACACAATAAAAATCAATTATACCAAGCATGTTTCATTAGATAGACCATCTAACATCATAGTACTATCTTTCTACACAATAAAAACCAATTATACCAAGCATGTTTCATTAGATAGACCATCTAACATCATAGTACTAACTTTCTACACAATAAAAACCAATTATACCAAGCATGTTTCATTAGATAGACTATCTAACATCATAGTACTATCTTATGTCGCAATAAAAACCAATTATACCAAGCATGTTTCATTAGATAGACCATCTAACATCATAGTACTATCTTTCTACACAATAAAAACCAATTATACCAAGCATGTTTCATTAGATAGACCATCTAACATCATAGTACTATCTTTCTACACAATAAAAACCAATTATACCAAGCATGTTTCATTAGATATACCATCTAACATCATAGTACTATCTTTCTACACAATAAAAACCAATTATACCAAGCATGTTTCATTAGATAGACCATCTAACATCATAGTACTATCTTTCTACACAATAAAAACCAATTATACCAAGCATGTTTCATTAGATAGACCATCTAACATCATAGTACTATCTTTCTACACAATAAAAACCAATTATACCAAGCATGTTTCATTAGATAGACCATCTAACATCATAGTACTATCTTTCTACACAATAAAAACCAATTATACCAAGCATGTTTCATTAGATAGACCATCTAACATCATAGTACTATCTTTCTACACAATAAAAACCAATTATTCCAAGCATGTTTCATAAGATAGACTATCTAACATCATAGTACTATCTTATGTTGCAATAAAAACCAATTATGCCAAGCATGTTTCATTAGATAGACCATCTAACATCATAGTACTATCTTTCTACACAATAAAAACCAATTATACCAAGCATGTTTCATTAGATAGACCATCTAACATCATAGTACTATCTTTCTACACAATAAAAACCAATTATACCAAGCATGTTTCATTAGATAGACCGTCTAACATCATAGTACTATCTTTCTACACAATAAAAACCAATTATTCCAAGCATGTTTCATTAGATAGACCATCAACATCATAGTACTATCTTTCTACACAAAAAAACCCAATTATACCAAGCATGTTTCATTAGATAGACCATTTAATATCATAGTACTATCTTTCTACACAATAAAAACCAATTATACCAAGCATGTTTCATTGGATAGACCATCTAACATCATAGTACTATCTTTCTACACAATAAAAACCAATTATACCAAGCATGTTTCATTAGATAGACCATTTAATATCATAGTACTATCTTTCTACACAATAATAACCAATTATACCAAGCATGTTTCATTAGATAGACCATCTAACATCATAGTACTATCTTTCTACACAATAAAAACCAATTTTACCAAGCATGTTTCATTAGATAGACCATCTAACATCATAGTACTATCTTTCTACACAATAAAAACCAATTATACCAAGCATGTTTCATTAGATAGACCATCTAACATCATAGTACTATCTTATGTCGAAATAAAAACCAATTATACCAAGCATGTTTCATTAGATAGACCATCTAACATCATAGTACTATCTTTCTACACAAAAAAAACCAATTATACCAAGCATGTTTCATTAGATAGATCATATAACATCATAGTACTATCTTATGTCGCAATAAAAACCAATTATACCAAGCATGTTTCATTAGATAGACCATCTAACATCATAGAACTATCTTTCTACACAATAAAAACCAATTATACCAAGCATGTTTCATTAGATAGACCATCTAACATCATAGTACTATCTTTCTACACAATAAAAACCAATTATACCAAGCATGTTTCATTAGATAGACCATTTAATATCATAGTACTATCTTTCTACACAATAAAAACCAATTATACCAAGCATGTTTCATTAGTCAGACCACCTAACATCATAGTACTATCTTTCTACACAATAAAAACCAATTATACCAAGCATGTTTCATTAGATAGACCATCTAACATCATAGTACTATCTTTCTACACAATAAAAACCAATTATACCAAGCATGTTTCATTAGATAGACCATCTAACATCATAGTACTATCTTATGTCGAAATAAAAACCAATTATACCAAGCATGTTTCATTAGATAGACCATCTAACATCATAGTACTATCTTTCTACACAATAAAAACCAATTATACCAAGCATTTTTCATTAGATAGACCATCTAACATCATAGTACTATCTTATGTCGCAATAAAAACAACCAATTATACCAAGCATGTTTCATTAGATAGACCATCTAACATCATAGTACTATCTTATGTCGCAATAAAAACCAATTATACCAAGCATGTTTCATTAGATAGACCATCTAACATCATAGTACTATCTTTCTACACAATAAAAACCAATTATACCAAGCATGTTTCATTAGATAGACCATCTAACATCATAGTACTATCTTTCTACACAATAAAAACCAATTATACCAAGCATGTACACAATAAAAACCAATTATACCAAGCATGTTTCATTAGATAGACCATCTAACATCATAGTACTATCTTTCTACACAATAAAAACCAATTATGCCAAGCATGTTTCAAAAGATAGACCAACTAACATCATAGTACTATCTTTCTACACAATAAAAACCAATTATACCAAGCATGTTTCATTAGATAGACCATCTAACACCATAGGACTATCTTTCTACACAATAAAAACCAATTATACCAAGCATGTTTCATTAGATAGACCATCTAACATCATAGTACTATCTTTCTACACAATAAAAACCAATTATACCAAGCATGTTTCATTAGATAGACCATCTAACATCATAGTACTATCTTTCTACACAATAAAAACCAATTATTCCAAGCATGTTTCATTAGATAGACCATCTAACATCATAGTACTATCTTATGTCGCAATAAAAACAACCAATTATACCAAGCATGTTTCATTAGATAGACCATCTAACATCATAGTACTATCTTATGTCGCAATAAAAACCAATTATACCAAGCATGTTTCATTAGATAGACCATCTAACATCATAGTACTATCTTTCTACACAATAAAAACCAATTATACCAAGCATGTTTCATTAG